>NC_080378.1:43087148-43317020 GCF_014773155.1 Arachis stenosperma | reverse complement strand
TGGGATTTCTTGAGGTGACTTTGAACGCCGGTTTGGGCCATCAAATCTTGGGCAAAGTATGGACTATCATATATTGGGAAGCCCAGGATGTCTAATTTCCAACGCCGTTAGAGCGCGCCAATTGGCTTCTGTAGCTCCAGAAAATCCACTTCGAGTGCAGGGAGGTTAGAATCCACAGCATCTGCAGTCCTTTTGAGTCTCTGGATCAGATTTTTGCTCAGATCCTCAATTTCAGCCAGAAAATACCTGAAATCACAGAAAAAACACACAACTCATAGTAAAGTCCAGAAAGTGAATTTTAACTAAAAACTAATAAAATATACTAAAAACTAACTAGATCATACTAAAAACATACTAAAAACAATGCCAAAAAGCGTACAAATTATCCGCTCATCACAACACCAAACTTAAATTGTTGCTTGTCCCCAAGCAACTGAAAATCAAACAAGATAAAAAGAAGAGAATATACTATAGACTCCAAATTATCAATGAAACTTAGCTCCAAATTAGATGAGCGGGACTAGTAGCTTTTTGCCTCCAAACAGTTTTGGCATCTCACTTTATCCTCTGAGGTTCAGAATGATTGGCTTCTTTAGGAACTCAGAATCCAGATAGTGTTATTGATTCTCCTAGTTAAGTATGATGATTCTTGAACAAAGCTACTTATTGAGTCTTGGCCGTGGCCCAAAGCACTCTGTCTTCCAGTATTACCACCGGATACATACATACCACAGACACATAATTGGGTGAACCTTTTCAGATTGTGACTCAGCTTTGCTAAAGTCCCCAATTAGAGGTGTCCAGGGTTCTTAAGCACACTCTTTTTGCCTTGGATCACAACTTTATTTCTTTTCTTTTTCTTTTCCTTTTCTTTCTCCCCTATTTTTTTCGTTTTTCTCCCCTTTTTTTTTGTATTCACTGCTTTTTCTTGCTTCAAGAATCATTTTTTTATGATTTTTCAGATCCTCAGTAACATGTCTCCTTTTTTATCATTCTTTCAAGAGCCAACAATTTTAACATTCATGAACCACAAATTCAAAAGACATATGCACTGTTCAAGCATACATTCAGAAAACAAAAAGTATTGTCACTACATCAAACTAATTAAGCTAGTTTTAAAGATGAATTCGAAATCCTGTACTTCTTGTTTTTTTGTGATAAAAACAGTTTTCATTTAAGAGAGGTGATGGATTCATAGGACATTCATAACTTTAAGGCATAGACACTAAGACACTAATGATCATAAGACACAAACATGGATAAACATAAAGCATAATTTTCGAAAAACAGAAAAATAAAGAACAAGGAGATTAAAGAACGGGTCCACCTTAGTGATGGCGGCTTGTTCTTCCTCTTGAAGGTCTTATGGAGTTCTTGAGCTCCTCAATGTCTCTTCCTTGTCTTTGTTGCTCCTCTCTCATGATTCTTTGATCTTCTCTAATTTCATGGAGGAGAATAGAGTGTTCTTGGTGCTCCACCCTTAGTTGTCCCATGTTGGAACTCAATTCTCCTAGGGAGGTGTTCAGTTGCTCCCAGTAGTTTTGTGGAGGAAGGTGCATCCCTTGAGGTATCTCAGGGATTTAATGGGGTCTCTTGTTTGCTCCCCTCTTGAATCTCTCTTTTATTGAAAGCCCTCTTCATAAATGTCTATGAGGACTTGGTCCAACCTTTGATCAAAGTTGACCCTTCTTCATGGCCACAACTTCATAGAAGTGGTCTTGATGCACCCTTGAGATGAATCTCTCCATCTCCCATGACACGGAGGAGGAGGCTTTTGCCTTCCCTTTCCTCTTTCTAGAGGTTTCTCCGGCCTTGGATGCCATAAATGGTCATGGAAAAACGAAAAGCAACGCTTTTACCACACCAAACTTAAAAGGTTTGCTCGTCCTCGAGCAAAAGAAAGAAGAGAGTAGAAGAAGAAGAAATGGAGGAGAGGGAGATGGCTTTGTAGTTCGGCCAAAAGGGGAAGAAGTAGTGGTTTGAATTTGGATGGTGAGGTAAGTGGGGTTTTATGGAGGTGAGTGGTGAAGAGAAAGATGGGATTTGATAGGTGAGGGGTTTGTGGGGATCCTGTGGGGTCCACAGATCCTTAGGTGTCAAGGAAAAGTCATCCCTGCACCAAATGGCATTCAAAAACACGTTTTGAGCCAATTCTGGCGTTAAACGCCGGGCTGGTGCCCATTTCTGGCGTTTAACGCCAGGTTCTAGCCCTTTCCTAGCGTTTAACACCAGTCTGGTGCCCCCTTTCTGGTGTTAAACGCCCAGAATGGTGCCAGACTGGGCGTTAAACGCCCAACTGCTACCCTCACTGGCGTTTAAACGCCAGTGAGTTCTTCCTCCAGGGTGTGCTATTTTTCTTCCTGTTTTTCATTCTGTTTTTGCTTTTTCAATTGATTTTGTGACTTCTTATGATCATCAACCTACAAAAAACATAAAATAACAAAAGAAAATAGATAAAATATAACATTGGGTTGCCTCCCAACAAGCGCTTCTTTAATGTCAGTAGCTTGACAGAGGGCTCTCATGGAGCCTCACAGATACTCAGAGCAATGTTGGAACCTCCCAACACCCAACTTAGAGTTTGAATGTGGGAGTTCAACACCAAACTTAGAGTTTGGTTGTGGCCTCCCAACACCAAACTTAGAGTTTGACTGTGGGGGCTCTGTTTGTCTCTGAATTGAGAGGAGCTCTTCATGCTTCTTCTCCATGGTGATAGAGGGATATCCTTGAGCCTTAAACACAAAGGATTTTTCATTCACTTGAATGATCAGTTCACCTCCATCAACATCAATCACAGCCTTTGCTGTGGCTTGGAAGGGTCTACCAAGGATGATAGATTCATCCATGCACTTCCCAGTCTCTAGGACTATGAAATCAGTAGGGATGTAGTGGTCTTCAATCTTAACCAAAACATTCTCTACAAGTCCATAAGCTTGTTTTCTTGAGTTGTCTGCCATCTCTAGTGAGATTCTTGCAGCTTGTACCTCAAAGATCCCTAGCTTTTCCATTACAGAGAGAGGCATGAGGTTTACACTTGACCCTAAGTCACACAGAGCCTTCTTGAAGGTCATGGTGCCTATGGTACAAGGTATTGAAAACTTCCCAGGATCTTGTCTCTTTTGAGGTAATGTCTGCCTAGACAAGTCATCCAGTTCTTTGGTGAGCAAAGGGGGTTCATCCTCCCAAGTCTCATTTCCAAACAACTTGTCATTTAGCTTTATGATTGCTCCAAGGTATTTAGCAACTTGCTCTTCAGTGACATACTCATCCTCTTCAGAGGAAGAATACTCATCAGAGCTCATGAATGGCAGAAGTAATTCCAATGGAATCTCTATGGTCTCATTTTGAGCCTCAGATTCCCATGGTTCCTCATTGGGGAACTCAATGGAGGCCAGTGGACGTCCAGTGAGGTCTTCCTCAGTGGCGTTCACTGCCTCTTCTTCCTCCCAGAATTCGGCCATGTTGATGGCTTTGCACTCTCCTTTTGGATTTTCTTCTGTGTTGCTTGGGAGAGTACTAGGAGGGAGTTCAGTAACTTTCTTGCTCAGCTGTCCCACTTGTGCCTCCAAATTTCTAATGGAGGATCTTGTTTCAGTCATGAAACTTTGAGTGGTTTTGATTAGATCAGAGACCATTGTTGCTAAGTCAGAGGTATTCTGCTTAGAACTCTCTGTCTGTTGCTGAGAAGATGATGGAAAAGGTTTGCCATTGCTAAACCTGTTTCTTCCACCATTATTGTTGTTGAAACCTTGTTGAGGTCTCTCTTGAATCTTTCATGAGAAATTTGGGTGATTTCTCCATGAAGAATTATAGGTGTTTCCATAGGGTTCTCCCATGTAATTCACCTCTTCCATTGAAGGGTTCTCAGGATCATAAGCTTCTTCTTCAGATGAAGCATCCTTAGTACTGCTTGGTACATTTTGCATTTCAGACAGACTTTGAGAAATCAAATTGACTTGTTGAGTCAATATCTTGTTCTGAGCCAGTATGGCATTCAGAGCATCAATCTCAAGAACTCCTTTCTTCTGACTTGTCCCATTGTTCACAGGATTCCTTTCAGAAGTGTACATGAATTGGTTATTTGCAACTATTTCAATGAGCTCTTGAGCTTCTGTAGGCGTCTTCTTCAGATGAAGAGAACCTCCAGCAGAGCTATCCAAAGACATCTTGGATAGTTCAGAGAGACCATCATAGAAAATACCTATGATGCTCCATTCAGAAAGCATGTCAGAAGGACACTTTCTGATTAATTGTTTGTATCTTTCCCAAGCTTCATAGAGGGATTCTCCATCCTTCTGTCTGAAGGTTTGGACTTCCACTCTAAGCTTACTCAATTTTTGAGGTGGAAAGAACTTTGCCAAGAAGGCATTGACTAGCTTTTCCCAAGAGTCCAGGCTTTCTTTAGGTTGAGAATCCAACCATATTCTAGCTCTGTCTCTTACAGCAAAAGGGAATAGCATAAGTCTATAGACCTCAGGGTCTATCCCATTAGTCTTGACTGTGTCACAGATTTGCAAGAATTCAGCTAAGAACTGATGAGGATCTTCCAATGGGTTTCCATGGAACTTGCAATTCTGTTGCATTAGAGAAACTAATTGAGGCTTAAGCTCAAAGTTGTTTGCTCTAATGGCAGGGATAGAGATGCTTCTCCCATAGAAGTCGGGAGTAGTGCAGTAAGTCACCCAGCACCTTCCTTGCATTGTTGGCATTGTTGTTGTTTTCGGCTGCCATGGCTTCTTCTTCCTTGAAGATTTCTGTTAAGTCCTCAACTATGAACGTGTGCCTGACAACCACCTCCGTTCATAGAGATTTGTGCCTTAGCTTCTCTTAGCTTTCGCTTCAAGGTTCTTTCAGGTTCAGGGTCAGCTTCAACAGGAATGCCTTTGTCTCTGCTCCTGCTCATATGAAAGAGAAGAGAACAAGAAAATGTGGAATCCTCTATGTCACAGTATAGAGATTCCTTGAGGTGTCAGAGGAAAAGAAAAATGGAAGACAGAGGTAGAAAATTCGAACTTATCAAAGAAGATGGAGTTCGAATTTTGCATTAAGGAATAGTGTTAGTCCATAAATAGAAGGATGTGAAAAGAAGGGAAGTAATTTTCGAAAATTAAGTAAAAGATTTTGAAAACATTTTGAAAAACACTTAATTGATTTTCGAAAATAAGAGTGGGAAAGAAATCAAGTGATTTTTGAAAAAGATTTTGAAATTAGAAATAAAAAAGATTTGATTGAAAACTATTTTGAAAAAGATGTGATTAAAAAGATTTGATTGAAAATTTATGGTTTTAAAAAGATATGATTGAAAAGATATGATTTGAAAACAATTTTAAAAAGATTTGATTTTTAAAAATTAATGACTTGCCTAACAAGAAAATATATGATTCAAACATTAAACCTTCCTCAACAGAAAAGGCAACATACTTGAAATGTTCAATCAAATCATTAATTGTTAGTAAGTATCTTTTGAAAACATTTGATTGAAAAGATTTGATTTGAAAAAGATTTGATTTTGAAAAACTTTGAAAACTTGAAAAAAAATTGATTTGAAAAACAAAATCTTCCCCCTTTTGCCATCCTGGCGTTAAACGCCCAGAATGGTGCACATTCTGGCGTTTAACGCCCAAAACTCTACCCTTTTGGGCGTTAAACGCCCAACCAGGTACCCTGGCTGGCGTTTAAACGCCAGTCTGTCTTCTTCACTGGGCATTTTTGAATGCCCAGCTTTTTTTGTGTGATTCCTCTGCAGTATGTTCTAAATCTTCAATTCTCTGTGTTATTGACTTGAAAAGACACAAATTAAAAATATTTTTGGATTTTTAATAATGAGGAATAATCAAAATGCAAATAAAATCAAATAACAATGCATGCAAGACACCAAACTTAGCAGTTTGTATACTACTGACACTAACAAGATGAGAATGCATATGAGAAACAACAAAACACTCAAGTCAATAGAATTCAAAGATCAAAACAAGAAAATCATCAAGAACAACTTGAAGATTAATTAAGACACATGCATAAATTCGAAAAATGCAAGAAGAACAGAAACATGCAATTGACACCAAACTTAAAATGAGACACTAGACTCAAACAAGAAATATTTTTGGATTTTATGATTTTATAAATTTTTTTGTGCTTTTTCGAAAATTAAGTGAAAAGGAAAATAAAGGTATCAAAATTCTTAATGAGAATTCCAGGAATCATGCAATGTTAGTCTAAAGCTTTAGTCTAAAGGAATTAGACATGGCCGGCCAAGCTTCAGCAGGACATTGCATTCAAGAGCTAAATTGATGAGAATCAATCAACTTTGGTGATGATAAGAACATCACCTTGAAACACTAGAATTCATTCTTAAGAATTCTGAAGAAAAATACCTAATCTAAGCAACAAGATGAACCGTCAGTTGTCCATACACAAACAATCCCCGGCAACGGCGCCAAAAACTTGGTGCTTGTTGCCGGATCAGAAATTTGGCACTGATGTTACCGGATAAAAAGCTTGCTCCAAACTTGAACAATCCCCGGCAACGGCGCCAAAAACTTGGTGCGCGAAATTGTGAACAATACTTTTCACAACTCTCATAATCCCCGGTCATGAACCCCAAAAACTTGGTGGCTCAATACCATGGCATTACACAACTTCGCACAACTAACCAGCAAGTGCACTGGGTCGTCCAAGTAATACCTTACGTGAGTAAGGGTCGATTCCACGGAGATTGTTGGTATGAAGCAAGCTATGGTCATCTTGTAAATCTTAGTCAGGCAGACTCAAATGGATATGATGATGAACGAAAATAATATAAAAGATAAAGATAGAGATACTTATGTAATTCATTGGTAGGAACTTCAGATAAGCGCATGAAGATGCCTTCCCTTCCGTCTCTCTGCTTTCCTACTGTCTTCATCCAATCCTTCTTACTCCTTTCCATGGCAAGCTCGTGTAGGGTTTCACCGTTGTCAATGCCCATCCTCTCAGTGAAAGCGATTGCATATGCTCTGTCACAGCATAGCGGAATTCAGCTGTCGGTTCTCGGTTAAGCCGGAATAATATCCATTGATACTTTTGTGTCTGTCACTAACGCCCCGCCCTCAGGAGTTTGAAGCACGTCACAGTCATTCAATCATTGAATCCTACTCAGAATACCACAGACAAGGTTAGACCTTCCGGATTCTCTTGAATGCCGCCATCAGTTCTCGCCTATACCACGAAGATTCCGGTTAAAGAATCCAAGAGATATTCACTAGAGCCTCGTATGCTTGTAGAACAAGAGTGGTTGTCAGTCACTTTGTTCATGAGTGAGAATGATGATGAGTGTCACGGATCATCACATTCATCAAGTTGAAGAACAAGTGATATCTTGGACAAAGAACAAGCGGAATTGAATAGAAGAACAATAGTAATTGCATTAATACTCGAGGTACAGCAGAGCTCCACACCTTAATCTATGGTGTGTAGAAACTCCACTGTTGAAAATACATAAGAACAAAAGTGATCATTGGTTTCGGCCCCAGAGAGGGAACCAGAAGAACCAAGATGAAAATACAATAGTAAAAGGTCCTATATATAGAAAACTAGTAGCCTAGGGTGTACAGAGATGAGTAAATGACATAAAAATCCACTTCCGGGCCCACTTGGTGTGTGCTTGGGCTGAGCAATGAAGCAATTTCGTGTAGAGACTCTTCTTGGAGTTAAACGCCAGCTTTTATGCCAGTTTGGGCGTTTAACTCCCATTTGGGTGCCAGTTCCAGCGTTTAACGCTGGGATTTCTTGAGGTGACTTTGAACGCCGGTTTGGGCCATCAAATCTTGGGCAAAGTATGGACTATCATATATTGCTGGAAAGCCCAGGATGTCTACTTTCCAACGCCGTTGAGAGCGCGCCAATTGGGCTTCTGTAGCTCCAGAAAATCCACTTCGAGTGCAGGGAGGTCAGAATCCAACAGCATCTGCAGTCCTTTTGAGTCTCTGGATCAGATTTTTGCTCAGATCCCTCAATTTCAGCCAGAAAATACCTGAAATCACAGAAAAACACACAAACTCATAGTAAAGTCCAAAAAAGTGAATTTTAACTAAAAACTAATAAAAATATACTAAAAACTAACTAGATCATACTAAAAACATACTAAAAACAATGCCAAAAAGCGTACAAATTATCCGCTCATCAGGTTGCCTCCCAACAAGCGCTCTTTTAGTGTCACTAGCTTGACAGTGGGCTCTCTTGGAGCCACAAAGGGGATCAGGTCAATGTTTTGGACTCCCAACACCAAACCTAAAGTTTGGATATGGGGGTTCAACACCAAACTTAGAGTTTGGTTGTGGCCTCCCAACACCAAACTTAGAGTTTGATTGTGGGGGCTCTGTTTGACTCTGTACTGAGAGAAGCTCTGCATGCTTACTCTCCCTTGTTATAGAAGGATAGCCGTGTGCCTTAAACGCAAGGTAGTCCCCATTCAATTGAAGGACTAATTCTCCTCTGTTAACATCTATCACAGCTTCTGCTGTTGCTAGGAAAGGTCTTCCAAGGATGATGCATTCATCCTCCTCCTTCCTAGTGTCTAAGATTATGAAATCAGTAGGAATGTAAAGGCATTTAACCTTTACCAACACGTCCTCTACTAATCCATAAGCTTGTCTTACTGACTTGTCAACCAATTGTAATGAGAATAAGGCAGGTTGTACCTCAATGATCCCCAGCTTTTCCATTACAAAGAGTGGCACAAGATTTATGCCTGACCCCAGGTCACACAGAGCCTTGTTAAAGGTCATGGTGCCTATGGTACAGGGTATTAAGAATTTATCAGGATCTTGTCTCTTTTGAGGTAAAGTTTTCTGAACCCATGTATCTAGTTCACTAATGAGCAAGGGAGGTTCACCTTCCCAAGTCTCATTACCAAACAACTTGGCATTCAGCTTCATGATGGCTCCTAGATATTAAGCAACTTGCTCTCCAGTTACATCTTCATCCTCTTCAGAGGAAGAATAATCTTCAGAGCTCATGAATGGCAGAAGGAGATTTAATGGAATCTCTATGGTCTCTATATGAACCTCAGATTCCTTTAGGTCCTCAATAGGGAACCCCTTCTTGTTTGAAAGATGTCCCAGGAGGTCTTCCTCACTAGGATTTTCGTCCTTCTCCTCCCTTGTGCATTCGGCCATATTGATTACATCAATGGCCTTGCACTCTTCTTTTAGATTTTCTTCTGTATTGCTTGGGAGAATACTGGGAGGAATTTCAGTGACTTTCTTACTCAGCTGGCCCACTTGTGCCTCCAAATTTCTGATGGAGGACCTTGTTTCACTCATGAAACTTAAAGTGGCCTTAGACAGATCAGAGACTAAATTTGCTAAATTAGAGGGGCTCTGTTCAGAATTCTCTGTCTGTTGCTGAGAAGATGATGGAAAAGGATTGTTATTGCTTAGCTTGTTTCTTCCACCATTATTAAAACCTTGTTGAGGCTTTTGTTGATCCTTCCATGAGAAATTTGGATGATTTCTCCATGATGAATTATAGGTGTTTCCATAAGGTTCACCCATGTAATTTACCTCTGCTATTGCAGGGTTCTCAGGATCATAAGCTTCTTCAGAAGCTGCCTCTTTAGTACTGTTGGATGCATTTTGCCATCCATTCAGACTTTGAGAAATCATGTTGACTTGCTGAGTCAACACTTTGTTCTAAGCCAATATGACATTCAGAGTATCAATTTCAAGAACTTCCTTCCTCTGAGGCATCCCATTATTCACGAAATTCCTCTCAAAAGTGTACATGAATTGGTTATTTGCAATCATGTCAATAAGTTCTTGAGCTTCTGCAGGCGTTTTCTTTAAGTGAATGGATCCACTTGCAGAATGGTCCAATGACATTTTGGAAAACTCAGATAGACCATAATAGAATATATCTAATATGGTCCATTCTGAAAACATGTCAGAAGGACACTTTTTGGTCATCTACTTGTATCTTTCCCAAGCTTCAAAGAGGGATTCACCATCTTTTTGCTTGAAGGTCTGAACATCCACTCTAAGCTTGCTCAGCTTTTGAGGAGGAAAGAATTTATCCAAGAAGGCCATGACCAGCTTATCCCAGGAATCCAAGCTATCTTTAGGTTGAGAGTCCAACCATGTTCTAGCTCTGTCTCTTACAGCAAAAGGAAAAAGCATGAGCCTGTAGACTTCAGGATTTACTCCATTCATCTTTACAGTCTCACAGATCTGTAGAAACTCAGTTAAAAACTGATAAGGATCTTCAGATGAAGTCCATAAAACTTGCAGTTCTGTTGCATTAGAGCAACTAATTAAGGTTTCAACTCAAAATTGTTTGCCCCAATGGCAGGAATTGAGATGCTTCTTCCATCAAACTTGGACGTGGGTTTAGTAAAATCACCAAGCATCCTCCTTGCATTATTGTTTTTGGGTTCGGCTGCCATCTCCTTCTCTTGTTCAAAAATTTCAGAAAGGTTGCCTCTGGATTGTTGTAATTTAGCTTCTCTTAGTTTTCTCTTCAGAGTCCTTTCAGGTTCAGGATCAACTTCAACAAGAGTGCCTTTTTCCTTGTTCCTACTCATATGAAAGAAAAGAGAAAAAGAAAAGGAAGAGGAATCCTCTATGTCACAGTAAAGAGGATCCTTATTATTAGTAGAAGAAGAAAAGAATAAAAAAAGGAGAATCCAAACACAAGGTAAGGATAGAGGCAGTGATTGGAGATGAAGAGAGGTGAAGAGAAGTGTTAGTAAATAAATAAATAAATAAAAGAAGAGAAGAGAGAGAGAATTCGAAAATAATTTTGAAAAAGTAGTTAATGATTTTCGAAAATTAAAGATAAGATATAATTAAAATTAAAATTTAAAACAATTAAAAAGAATTTTTTGAAAAAGAGATGAGATATTTTCGAAAATTAAAGAGGGAAAAGTAGTTAGGCGGTTTTGAAAATGATAAGAAATAAACAAAAAGTCAATTAGTTAGTTGAAAAAGATATTAAAATCAAATTTGAAAAGATAAGAAGATAAGAAGTTAGATAAGATTTTGAAATCAAATTTTTGAAAAAGATAAGATTTTGAAAAAGATATGATAAAAAGATAAGATAAGAAGATATGATAAAAAGATAGGATTGAAAAAGATCTAATTTTTAAAATTAAAATTAATTACTTAACTAATAAGAAATTAAAAGATAAGATTCTAGAATTTAAAGATTGAACCTTTCTTAACAAGAAAGTAACAAACTTCAAATTTTTTAATCAATCATATTAATTGTTAGCATAATTTCGAAAATTAAGATAAAATTAAGAAAAAGATTTTTTGAAAAACATTTTAAAGAATTTTCGAAAATTAATAAGAAAAATGAAAAAGATTTAATTTTTGAAAAAGTTTTAAAAAGATAAGATTTTTTTAAAATTGAAAATTTGACTTGACTTGTAAGAAACAACTTAATTTTAAAATTTTTTTGACCAAGTCAACTCAAATTTTCGAAAATTTGGAGAGAAATAAGGAAAAGATATTTTTTTAATTTTTAAATTTTAATGATGAGAGAGAAAAACAACAAAAATGACTCACAACATGAAAATTATGAATCAAAACTCATGATGCATGCAAGAACACTATGAATGTCAAGATGAACACCAAGAACACTTTGAAGATCATGATGAACATCAAGAACATATTTTTGAAAAATTTTTTATGCAAAGAAAACATGCAAGACACCAAACTTAGAATTCTTTAATGCATGGATACCATGAATGCAAAAATGCATATGAAAAACAATAAAAGACACAAAACAAGAAAACATCAAGATCAAACAAGAAGATTTACCAAGAACAACTTGAAGATCATGAAGAACACTATGAATGCATGAATTTTTCGAAAAATGCATAAAAAAATTTTTAAAACATGCAATTGACACCAAACTTAAAAATTGACTCAAGACTCAAACAAGAAACAAAAAATATTTTTGATTTTTATGATTTTATGATTTTTTTTTGTATTTTCTTAATAAATTTTTCGAAAATATTCTTTAGAAAAATGAAAATAAGGAAAAAAAATTTTTCAAAGATTTTTTGAAAACATTTTGAAAAGAAAATTACCTAATCTGAGCAACAAGATGAACCGTCAGTTGTCCATACTCGAACAATCCCCGGCAACGGCGCCAAAAACTTGGTGGACGAAATTGTGATTGATGACAAGTCATCATATACCCATTTTTCAAGCTAATTTCACTTGTTTCACTAGTCTTTATGCACTTTCTTGCATCTTAAGTAAGTAATTTGGAATGAAAATGCATGACTTCTTTAAATCAAACAACCATCATTAAATTGATGCTAAATCATGAGGTTTGAGCTAAAATTAATTGATTTTTAATGAATTATAAACCTTATGAGTTTGGAGATACTTTGAATGGTTGCTTTGATTTCTTGTAGGTGAAGAAAAGAAGAAAAGAAGAAAAACGTGGCTTAAGAAGTGTGGCCATGGGAGGAGAAGTGTTGTGTAACATAGAAGGAGGAAGCAAACACTGCTCTCCAAGAGAGCAGCATAATGAACCAAGCCTCCAAAATATCACTGCCCTGCCCACAATAAGAGCGGAGCACAATTCTATGCCAAGGACCAAAGGAAGCAAAAATTCTGCCCTGCCCTCCTCAAGAGCAATATCGGGCTTCATCCAAGAAAAATTCAAAGGAAATTGCTCTCCTAGTGTTACCCATGGGTTTCAAACCCAAGAACAAGGAGGAAAGGAGTAGCGCTCAAATACAAGGAAAACAAGCAAAAATTGGCTTGTTTTCAATCTCCAAGAATCGAACACAGCACCATGAGGAAGCAAGGAACTAGGCGTTACTTTGGTGCCAAGAAAACCAAGGAAAAAGGGGCAGTGTGTGCTTCCACCAGGTTTCAAACTTGGGACCTCACCCTTGGTTGCCTTGCTGCGCTGCCCACAAGGAGAGCAGAGCAGCATTTCTTGGCACGGGCAGCACACAAGCGCGCACACAAGCACGCACGGCCAGGAGCATCACGCGCAGCTTGGACGCACGGAAGGCAAGCATGCACGCACACTGCCCTGCTCTTCGCAAGGGCAGGGCAGCATCCTGATGCTACACACGCTTAGCACGCACGCAATGAGGCCGCATGCACAATTTCCCTGCTCTGCCCTCCACAAGAGCAGACCAGCCTCCTAGAGCCAACTTCTTCATGGGCTAAAAATTGGATTAAAAATCCAATTTAATTCATTTCTTCACCAAATCAAAAGCCCATCCAAATTCCAAAAT
Source organism: Arachis stenosperma (assembly GCF_014773155.1). Lineage (NCBI taxonomy): Eukaryota > Viridiplantae > Streptophyta > Magnoliopsida > Fabales > Fabaceae > Arachis > Arachis stenosperma. The sequence continues at coordinate 43,303,777 of NC_080378.1, read as the reverse complement.
CCAAGAATAGAAAGTGTATAAATAGGAGATAGTTTGATGTAATTAGGACCCTTCTTTTGATTTTTGAATTTTTACATCTTTAGACTTCATTTTCTTTGAGAGCTTGGAACTGAGATCTTAGAGAATTGGGAAGGAGAATTGATCTCTCTTCTTCCTTGTTCTTACTTGAGCACTTTTTACTTTTCTTGTTTGAGTCTTGGGTGTGAAGAATTGAGGAATTTCTGTCTCAATCTCCATTTAAGATCTCTTTGATTTTCCTACTGTATAATTGAGTTGAATCCAATTTCCTTTACTGCTTCAATCTTTAATTTCTTGTTAATTGCTTTGTGAACTTGGATCTGGGAAGGCAATTGAGATCTAGACTTTGCTATCTAGTCTCTGGAGTCCTGAGATCCAATTTTCCTTTTGGTTTTTCTATTGAACCACTGCTGCAATTAAATTTCCATTTCTGTTTGAGATCTAGTCAATTCCAATTCATCTCTTGCTTTGATAATTGCTGCAAGTTAATTTCCCTTGCTTAAATTCTGAATTCCCAGTCCTCAAATCCCTTTTTCCATTTAAGCAATTTATATTTCTTGCACTTTAAGTTACTACAATTTACATTTCTTGCACTTTAAGTTTCAGTCATTTAATTTCTTGTTCTTTAAGATTCAGCACCTTTACTTTCAGTTCTCTTTAATTTCTGCAATTCATCCCTCTCCCTTTACATTTTCTGCTATTTACTTACTGCTGGATACAAAATCACTCAACCAATACTTGATTCGCTTGACTAAATCAACCACTGAACTAAAATTGCTCAATCCTTCAATCCCTGTGGGATCGACCTCACTCCCGTGAGTTTTATTACTTGATGCGACCCGGTACACTTGCCGGGGAGTTTTGTGTTGGATTGTTTTCCACACATCAGTGATCATCAACAATGGCTCCAAAGACTTGGTGCTCCTAAACATGAATTACACTTTGTCACAACTCTGCACAACTAACCAGCAAGTGTACTGGGTCGTCCAAGTAATACCTTACGTGAGTAAGGGTCGATCCCACAGAGATTGTTAGTATGAAGCAAGCTATGGTCACCTTGTAAATCCCAGTCAGGAGGATTTAAATGGATTAAGAGATTATTGGTTTAAATAATGATAATAAAATAAATAGAAAATAAAGATAAAGTTACTCATGTAATTCAATGGTGGGAATTTCAGATAGGTGTATGGAGGTGCTATGTTCCTTCTGAGTCTTTGCTTTTCTACTTCTTCCTTCCAGATTCTTATCACTCCTTTCTATAGCAAGCTATATGTAGGGCATCACTGTTGTCAATGGCTACATCCCATCCTCTCAGTGAAAATGGTCCAAATGCTCTGTCACAGCAAGACTAATCATCTGTCGGTTCTCAATCAGGTTGGAATAAAATCCCGTGATTCTTTTGCGTCTGTCACTAACGCCCAGCCTTCAGGAGTTTGAAGCTCGTCACAGACATTCAATCCCAAAATCCTACTCGAAATACCACAGACAAGGTTAGACTTTCCGGATTCCCATGAATGCCGCTATCAATTCTAGCTTATACCACGAAGATTCTGATTAAGGAATCCAAGAGATATGCGCCCGGTCTAAGGTAGAACGGAAGTGGTTGTCAGTCACGCGTTCATAGGTGAGAATGATGATGAGTGTCACGGATCATCACATTCATCAAGTTGAAGTGTAACGAATGGTGTGCGAAATTGTGATCACTACTTTTCACAACTCAAATAATCCCTAGTAATGGCCCCAAAAACTTGGTGCTCAATACCATGGCATAAACACAACTTTGCACAACTAACCAGCAAGTGCACTGGGTCGTCCAAGTAATAAACCTTACGCGAGTAAGGGTCGATCCCACGGAGATTGTTGGTATGAAGCAAGCTATGGTCACCTTGTAAATCTTAGTCAGGCAGACTCAAATGGGTATAGATGATATATAAATAAAACATAAAGATAAAGATAGAGATACTTATGTATATCATTGGTGAGAGCTTCAGATAAGCGTATGAAGATGCTTGTCCCTTCCGTCTCTCTGCTTTCCTACTGTCTTCATCCAATCCTTCTTACTCCTTTCCATGGCAAGCTTATGCAAGGGTTTCACCGTTGTCAGTGGCTACCTCCCATCCTCTCAGTGGAAATGTTCAACGCACCCTGTCACGGCACAGCTATCCATCTGTCGGTTCTCGATCAGGCCGGAATAGAATCCAGTGATTCTTTTGCGTCTGTCACTAACGCCCCGCCCTCAGGAGTTTGAAGCACGTCACAGTCATTCAATCATTGAATCCTACTCAGAATACCACAGACAAGGTTAGACCTTCCGGATTCTCTTGAATGCCGCCATCAGTTCTTGCCTATACCACGAAGACTCTGATCTCACGAAATGGCTGGCTCGTTTGTCAGGCGAGCATTCGGTTGTCAGGCGATCAACCATGCATCGTGTATCAGGAATCCAAGAGATATTCACCCAATCTAAGGTAGAACGGAGGTGGTTGTCAGTCACACGTTCATAGGTGAGAATGATGATGAGTGTCACGGATCATCACATTCATCAAGTTGAAGAACAAGTGATATCTTGGAACAAGAACAAGCGGAATTGAATAGAAGAACAATAGTAATTGCATTAATACTCGAGGTACAGCAGAGCTCCACACCTTAATCTATGGTGTGTAGAAACTCCACCGTTGAAAATACATAAGAACAAGGTCTAGGCATGGCCGAATGGCCAGCCTCCCAAAGTGATCAAAAGATCTAAAGATCAAAAGATTCCAAAGATCAGAAGATGTAAATACAATAGTAAAAGGTCATACTTATAGGAAACTAGTAGCCTAAGATTTACAAAGATGAGTAAATGACATAAAAATCCACTTCCGGGCCCACTTGGTGTGTGCTTGGGCTGAGCAATGAAGCATTTTTCGTGTAGAGACTCTTCTTGGAGTTAAACGCCAGCTTTTATGCCAGTTTGGGCGTTTAACTCCCATTTTGGTGCCAGTTCCGGCGTTTAACGCTGGGAATTCTGAAGGTGACTTTGAACGCCGGTTTGGGCCATCAAATCTTGGGCAAAGTATGGACTATCATATATTGCTGGAAAGCCCAGGATGTCTACTTTCCAACGCCGTTGAGAGCGCGCCAATTGGGCTTCTGTAGCTCCAGAAAATCCACTTCGAGTGCAGGGAAGTCAGAATCCAACAGCATCTGCAGTCCTTTTCAGTCTCTGAATCAGATTTTTGCTCAGGTCCCTCAATTTCAGCCAGAAAATACCTAAAATCACAGAAAAACACACAAACTCATAGTAAAGTCCAGAAAAGTGAATTTTAACTAAAAACTAATAAAAATATACTAAGAACTCAACTAAAACTACTAAAAACATACTAAAAACAATGCCAAAAAGCGTACAAATTATCCGCTCATCACAACACCAAACTTAAATTGTTGCTTGTCCTCAAGCAACTGAAAATCAAATAAGATAAAAAGAAGAGAATATGCAATGAACTCCAAAAACATCTATGAAGATCAGTATTAATTAGATGAGCGGGGCTTTTAGCTTTTTGCCTCTGAATAGTTTTGGCATCTCACTTTATCCTTCGAAATTCAGAATGACTGGCTTCTTTAGGAACTCAGAATCCAGATAGTGTCATTGATTCTCCTAGTTAAGTATGATGATTCTTGAACACAGCTACTTTATGAGTCTTCGCCGTGGCCCAAAGCACTCTGTCTTCCAGTATTACCACCGGATACATACATGCCACAGACACAAAATTGGGTGAACCTTTTCAGATTGTGACTCAGCTTTGCTAGAGTCCCCAGTATTAAGCACACTCTTTTTGGCTTGGATCACAACTTTATTTCTTTCTTTTTCTTTCTTTTTCTTTTTCTCCCTTTTTTCGTTTTTTTTTCGCCTCTTTTTTTTGTATTCACTGCTTTTTCTTGCTTCAAGAATCATTTTTATGATTTTTCATATCCTCAGTAACATGTCTCCTTTTTCATCATTCTTTCAAGAGCCAACATTCATGAACCACAAATTCAAAAGACATATGCACTGTTCAAGCATACATTCAGAGAACAAAAGTATTGCCACCACATCAATATAATTAATCTGTTATAAATTTTGAAATTCATGCAATTCTTCTCTTTTTCAATTAAGAACATTGTTTATTTAAGAAAGGTGATGGATTCATAGGACATTCATAACTTTAAGGCATAGACACTAATGATCATAAGACACAAACATGGATAAACATAAGCATGAAATTTCGAAAAACAAGAAAATAAAGAACAAGGAGATTAAAGAACGGGTCCACCTCAGTGATGGCGGCTTGTTCTTCCTCTTGAAGGTCTTATGGAGTGCTTGAGCTCCTCAATGTCTCTTCCTTGTCTTTGTTGCTCCTCTCTCATGATTCTTTGATCTTCTCTAATTTCATGGAGGAGGATGGAATGTTCTTGGTGCTCCACCCTTAGTTGTCCCATGTTGGAACTCAATTCTCCTAGGGAGGTGTTCAGTTGCTCCCAATAGTCTTGTGGAGGAAAGTGCATTCCTTGAGGCATCTCAGGGATCTCATGATGGGATGGGTCTCTTGTTTGCTCCATCCTTTTCTTAGTGATGGGCTTGTCCTCATCAATGAGGATGTCTCCCTCTATGTCAACTCCAACTGAATAACAGAGATGACAAATGAGATGAGGAAAGGCTAACCTTGCTAAGGTAGAGGACTTGTCCGCCACCTTATAGAGTTCTTGGGCTATAACCTCATGAACTTCTACTTCCTCTCCAATCATGATGCTATGGATCATGATGGCCCGGTCTAGAGTAACTTCAGACCGGTTGCTAGTAGGAATGATTGAGCGTTGGATAAACTCCAACCATCCTCTAGCCACGGGCTTGAGGTCATGCCTTCTTAATTGAACCGGCTTCCCTCTTGAATCTCTCTTCCATTGGGCGCCCTCTTCACATATGACTGTGAGGACTTGGTCCAACCTTTGATCAAAGTTGACCCTTCTAGTGTAAGGATATTCATCTCCTTGCATCATAGGCAAGTTGAATGCCAACCTTACATTTTCCGAACTAAAATCCAAGTATTTCCCCCGAACCATAGTAAGCCAATTCTTTGGATCCGGGTTCACACTTTGATCATGGTTCTTGGTGATCCATGCATTGGCATAGAACTCTTGAACCATTAAGATTCCGACTTGTTGAATGGGGTTGGTAAGAACTTCCCAACCTCTTCTTCGGATCTCATGTCGGATCTCCGGATATTCACTCTTTTTGAGTGAAAAAGGGACCTCGGGGATCACCTTCTTCAAGGCCACAACTTCATAGAAGTGGTCTTGATGCACCCTTGAGATGAATCTCTCCATCTCCCATGACTCGGAGGTGGAAGCTTTTGTCTTCCCTTTCCTCTTTCTAGAGGTTTCTCCGGCCTTGGATGCCATAAATGGTTATGGAAAAACAAAAAGCAATGCTTTTACCACACCAAACATAAAAGGTTTGCTCGTCCTCGAGCAAAAGAAGAAAGAAAAGAGTAGAAGAAGAAGAAATGAGGAAGAAGGGAATGGCTTTGTGTTCGGCCAAAGAGGGGGAGAAGTGGTGTTTAGGTTGTGTAAAAATGAAGGAGTGAAGAAGGGTTTATATAGGAGAGGGGGGCTCATGGTTCGGTCATGTAAGGGTGGGTTTGGGAGGGAAAGTGGTTTGAATTTGAAGGGTGAGGTAGGTGGGGTTTTATGAAGGATAGATGTGAGTGGTGAAGAGAAGATGGGATTTGATAGGTGAAGGGTTTTTGGGGAAGAGGTATTGAGGTGATTGGTGAATGGGTGAAGAAAAAGAGAGGGTGGTGGGGTTGGTGGGGATCCTGTGGGGTCCACAGATCCTGTGGTGTCAAGAAAAAGTCATCCCTGCACCAAATGGCATGCAAAAATGCGTTTTGAGCCAATTCTGGCGTTAAACGCCGGGCTGGTGCCCATTTCTGGCGTTTAACGCCAGGTTCTTGCCCTTTCCTGGCGTTTAACGCCAGTCTGGTGCCCCTTTCTGTCGTTAAACGCCGAGAATGGTGCCAGACTGGGCGTTAAACGCCCATCTGCTAGCCTTACTGGCGTTTAAACGCCAGTAGGTTCTTCCTCCAGGGTGTGCTATTTTTCTTCCTGTTTTTCATTCTGTTTTTGCTTTTTCAATTGATTTTGTGACTTCTCATGATCATCAACCTACAAAAAACATAAAGTAACAAAGGAAAATAGATAAAATATGACATTGGGTTGCCTCCCAACAAGCGCTTCTTTATTGTTAGTAGCTTGACAGAGGGCTCTCATGGACCCTCACAAATGCTCAGAGCAATGTTGGAACCTCCCAACACCAAACTTAGAGTTTGAATGTGGGGTTTCAACACCAAACTTAGAGTTTGGTTGTGGCCTCCCAACACCAAACTTAGAGTTTGACTGTGGGGGCTCTGCTTGACTCTGAATTGAAAGAAGCTCTTCATGCTTCCTCTCCATGGTGACAGAGGGATATCCTTAAGCCTTAAACACAAAGGATTCTTCATTCACTTGAATGATCAGTTCACATCCATCAACATCAATCACAGCCTTTGCTGTGGCTAGGAAGGGTCTGCCAAGGATGATAGATTCATCCATGCACTTCCCAGTCTCTAGGACTATAAAATCAGCAGGGATGTAATGGTCTTCAATCTTCACCAAAACATCCTCTACAAGTCCATAAGCTTGTTTTCTTGAATTGTCTGCCATCTCTAGTGAGATTCTTGCAGCTTGCACCTCAAAGATCCCTAGCTTCTCCATTACAGAGAGAGGCATGAGGTTTACACTTGACCCTAAGTCACACAGAGCCTTCTTGAAGGTCATGGTGCATATGGTACATGGTATTGAAAACTTCCCAGGGTCTTGTCTCTTTTGAGGTAATTTCTGCCTAGACCAGTCATCCAGTTCTTTGGTGAGCAAAGGGGGTTCATCCTCCCAAGTCTCATTTCCAAATAACTTGTCATTTAGCTTCATGATTGCTCCAAGGTATTTAGCAACTTGCTCTTCAGTGACATATTCATCCTCTTCAGAGAAGGAATACTCATCAGAGCTCATGAATGGCAGAAGTAAGTCCAATGGAATCTCTATGGTCTCATTTTGAGCCTCAGATTCCCATGGTTCCTCATTAGGGAACTCATTGGAGGTCAGTGCATGCCCATTGAGGTCTTCCTCAGTGGCGTTTACTGCCTCTCCTTCCTCTCCAAATTCGGCCATGTTGATGGCCTTGCACTCTCCTTTTGGATTTTCTTCTGTATTGCTTGGGAGAGTACTAGGAGGGAGTTCAGTAACTTTCTGCTCAGCTGTCCCACTTGTGCCTCCAAATTCCTAATGGAGGACCTTGTTTCAGTCATGAAACTTTGAGTGGTTTTGATTAGATCAGAGACCATGGTTGCTAAGTCATAGGGGTTCTGCTTAGAATTCTCTGTCTGTTGCTGAGAAGATGATGGAAAAGGCTTGCCATTGCTAAACCTGTTTCTTCCACCATTATTGTTGTTGAAACCTTGTTGAGGTCTCTGTTGATCCTTCCATGAGAAATTTGGATGATTTCTCCATGAAGAATTATAGGTGTTTCCATAGGGTTCTCCTAGGTAATTCACCTCTTCCATTGAAGGGTTCTCAGGATCATAGGCTTCTTCTTCAGATGAAGCATCCTTAGTACTGCTTGGTGCATTTTGCATTCCAGACAGACTTTGAGAAATTAAATTGACTTGTTGAGTCAATATCTTGTTCTGAGCCAGAATGGCATTCAGAGTATCAATCTCAAGAACTCCTTTCTTCTGATTTGTCCCATTGTTCACAGGATTCCTTTCAGAAGTGTACATGAATTGGTTATTTGCAACCATTTCAATTAGTTCTTGAGCTTCTGTAGGCGTCTTCTTCAGATGAAGAGATCCTCCAGTAGAGCTATCCAAAGACATCTTGGATAGTTCACAGAGACCATCATAGAAAATACCTATGATGCTCCATTCAGAAAGCATATCAGATGGACACTTTCTGATCAATTGTTTGTATCTTTCCCAAGCTTCATAGAGGGATTCTCCATCCTTCTGTCTGAAGGTTTGGACTTCCAGTCTTAGCTTACTCAATTTTTGAGGTGGAAAGAACTTTGCCAAGAAGGCATTGACTAGCTTTTCCCATGAGTCCAGGCTTTCTTTAGGTTGTGAGTCCAACCATGTCCTAGCTCTGTCTCTTACAGCAAAAGGGAATAGCATAAGTCTGTAGACCTCAGGGTCAACCCCATTAGTCTTGACAGTGTCACAGATTTGCAAGAATTCAGCTAAGAACTGATGAGGATCTTCCAATGGAAGTCCATGGAACTTGCAATTCTGTTGCATTAGAGAAACTAATTGAGGCTTAAGCTCAAAGTTGTTTGCTCCAATGGCAGGGATAGAGATGCTTCTCCCATAGAAGTCGGGAGTAGGTGCAGTAAAGTCACCCAGCACCTTCCTTGCATTGTTGGCATTGTTGTTGTTTTCGGCTACCATGGGTTCTTCTTCTTTGAAGATTTCTGTTAGGTCCTCTACAGAGAGTTGTGCCTTAGCTTCTCTTAGCTTTCGCTTCAAGGTCCTTTCAGGTTCAGGGTCAGCTTCAACAAGAATGCCTTTGTCTTTGTTCCTGCTCATATGAAAGAGAAGAGAACAAGAAAATATGGAATCCTCTATGTCACAGTATAGAGATTCCTTGAGGTGTCAGAGGAAAAGAAAAATAGAAGGAATAGGCAGAAGGATTCGAACTTTAATCAGATAGAGTTTGAATTGTGCATTGAGAATGAGTGGTACTCCATAAATAGAAGGATGTGAAAAGAGAGGAAGAAATTTTCGAAAATTAAGTTAAAAAGATTTTAAAAACATTTTGAAAAACTTTAATTGATTTTCGAAAACCAAGAGTGGGAAAGAAATCAAGTGATTTTTGAAAAAGATTTTGAATTTAGAAATCAAAAAGATATGATTGAAAACTATTTTGAAAAAGATGTGATTAAAAAGATTTGATTGAAAAGTTATGCTTTTAAAAAGATATGATTGAAAAGATATGATTTGAAAACAATTTAAAAAGATTTGATTTTAAAAATTAATGACTTGCCTAACAAGAAAAGATATGATTCAAACATTAAACCTTTCTCAACAGAAAAGGCAACATACTTGAAATGTTGAATCAAATCATTAATTGATAGCAAGTATCTTTGAAAAAGGAAAGAAATTGATTTTGAAAAAGATTTGATTGAAAAGATATGATTTGAAAAAGATTTGTTTTTTGAAAAACTTTGAAAACTTGAAAAAAAATTGATTTGAAAACAAAATCCTCCCTCTTGTGCCATCCTGGCGTTAAACGCCCAGAATGGTGCACATTCTGGCGTTTAACGCCCAATGCACTACCTTTTTGGGCGTTAAACGCCCAACCAGGTACCCTGGCTGGCGTTTAAACGCCAGTCTGTCCTTCTTCACTGGGCGTTTTGAACACCCAGCTTTTTCTGTGTAATTCCTCTACTGCATGTTCTGAATCTTCAGTTCCCTGTACTATTGACTTGAAAATAGAACCAAGATCAAATAAACAATGCATGCAAGACACCAAACTTAAAATTAGACACTAGACTCAAACAAGAAATATAAAATATTTTTGGTTTTTATGATTTTAAAATTTTTTTTGGATTTTTCGAAAATTATATGGAAATAGAAAATAAAGGTTTCAGAATTCTTAATTTGGATTCCAGGAATCATTGCAATGCTAGTCTAAGACTCCGGTCCAGGAATTAGATGGCTTCACAGCCAGCCAAGCTTTCAAAGAAAGCTTCGGTCCAAAACACTAGACATGGCCAATGGCCAGCCAAGCCTTACCAGATCATTGCTCCAATAGCAATATTGATAGAAATCAACAAGCTCTTGTGATGATCAGTTGAAACCTCGGTCCAATAAGATTAGACATGGCTTCACAGCCAGCCAGACTTCAACAGATCATCATGAAACACTAGAATTCATTCTTAAGAACTCTGAAGAAAAATACCTAATCTAAGCAACAAGATGAACCGTCAGTTGTCCATACTCGAAACAATCCCCGGCAACGGCGCCAAAAACTTGGTGTGCGAAATTGTGATCACTACTTTTCACAACTCAAATAATCCCTAGTAATGGCCCCAAAAACTTGGTGCTCAATACCATGGCATAAACACAACTTTGCACAACTAACCAGCAAGTGCACTGGGTCGTCCAAGTAATAAACCTTACGCGAGTAAGGGTCGATCCCACGGAGATTGTTGGTATGAAGCAAGCTATGGTCACCTTGTAAATCTTAGTCAGGCAGACTCAAATGGGTATAGATGATATATGAATAAAACATAAAGATAAAGATAGAGATACTTATGTATATCATTGGTGAGAGCTTCAGATAAGCGTATGAAGATGCTTGTCCCTTCCGTCTCTCTGCTTTCCTACTGTCTTCATCCAATCCTTCTTACTCCTTTCCATGGCAAGCTTATGCAAGGGTTTCACCGTTGTCAGTGGCTACCTCCCATCCTCTCAGTGGAAATGTTCAACGCACCCTGTCACGGCACGGCTATCCATCTGTCGGTTCTCGATCAGGCCGGAATAGAATCCAGTGATTCTTTTGCGTCTGTCACTAACGCCCCGCCCTCAGGAGTTTGAAGCACGTCACAGTCATTCAATCATTGAATCCTACTCAGAATACCACAGACAAGGTTAGACCTTCCGGATTCTCTTGAATGCCGCCATCAGTTCTTGCCTATACCACGAAGACTCTGATCTCACGGAATGGCTGGCTCGTTTGTCAGGCGAGCACTCGGTTGTCAGGCGATCAACCATGCATCGTGTATCAGGAATCTAAGAGATATTCACCCAATCTAAGGTAGAACGGAGGTGGTTGTCAGTCACACGTTCATAGGTGAGAATGATGATGAGTGTCACGGATCATCACATTCATCAAGTTGAAGAACAAGTGATATCTTGGAACAAGAACAAGCGGAATTGAATAGAAGAACAATAGTAATTGCATTAATACTCGAGGTACAGCAGAGCTCCACACCTTAATCTATGGTGTGTAGAAACTCCACCGTTGAAAATACATAAGAACAAGGTCTAGGCATGGCCGAATGGCCAGCCTCCCAAAGTGATCAAAAGATCTAAAGATCAAAAGATTCCAAAGATCAGAAGATGTAAATACAATAGTAAAAGGTCCTACTTATAGGAAACTAGTAGCCTAAGGTTTACAAAGATGAGTAAATGACATAAAAATCCACTTCCGAGCCCACTTGGTGTGTGCTTGGGCTGAGCAATGAAGCATTTTTCGTGTAGAGACTCTTCTTGGAGTTAAACGCCAGCTTTTATGCCAGTTTGGGCATTTAACTCCCATTTTGGTGCCAGTTCCAGCGTTTAACGCTGGGAATTCTGAAGGTGACTTTGAACGCCGGTTTGGGCCATCAAATCTTGGGCAAAGTATGGACTATCATATATTGCTGGAAAGCCCAGGATGTCTACTTTCCAACGCCGTTGAGAGCGCGCCAATTGGGCTTCTGTAGCTCCAGAAAATCCACTTCGAGTGCAGGGAGGTCAGAATCCAACAGCATCTGCAGTCCTTTTCAGTCTTTGAATCAGATTTTTGCTCAGGTCCCTCAATTTCAGCCAGAAAATACCTGAAATCACAGAAAAACACACAAACTCATAGTAAAGTCCAGAAAAGTGAATTTTAACTAAAAACTAATAAAAATATACTAAGAACTCAACTAAAACTACTAAAAACATACTAAAAACAATGCCAAAAAGCGTACAAATTATCCGCTCATCAACGAATATATTAGAACAGGAATAAATCGAATTGAATAGAAAATAGTAGTAATTGCATTGAAACTTGAGGTACAGCAGAGCTCCACACCCTTAATCTATGGTGTGTAGAAACTCCACCGTTGAAAATACATAAGTGATGAAGGTCCAGGCATGGCTGAGAGGCCAGCCCCCAAAACGTGGTCAAAAGATAAGAAATACAATCCAAGACATCTTATAAACTAGTAAAAAGTTCTATTTATACTAAACTAGCTACTAGGGTTTATAGAGGTAAGTACTTGATGCATAAATTCACTTCTGGGGCCCACTCGGTGTGTGCTTGGGCTGAGCTTGATCTATCCACGAGCTGAGGCTTCTCTTGGAGTTGAACACCAAGTTGTAACGTGTTTTGGGCGTTCAACTCTGGTTCGTGACGTGTTTCTGGCGTTTGACTCCAGAATGTAGCATGGAACTGGCGTTGAGCGCCAGTTTACGTCCTCAAATCTCAAATAAAGTATGGACTATTATATATTGCTGGAAAGCTCTGGATGTCTACTTTCCAACGCTTTTGAGAGCGCGCCATTTGAAGTTCTGTAGCTCCATAAAATCTATTTTGAGTGCAAGGAGGTTAGATTCCAACAGCATCCGCAGTCCTTTGTCATCCTATCAAAGTTTTGCTCAGGTCCCCCAATTTCAGCCAGAAAATACCTAAAATCACAGAAAAACACACAAACTCATAGTAAAGTCCAGAAATGTGAATTTAGCATAAAAACTAATGAAAACATCCCTAAAAGTAACTAGATCATACTAAAAACTACCTAAAAATAATGCCAAAAAGCGTATAAATTATTCGCTCATCACCTACTAATGCGGATAATTGGATACAAGCTATTGAGCGAGCTTTACAAGCTCAGCAGGTTCCTAATGAACAGTGGGTTGAGTTTAGAACCTACCAGCTGCACGGTGAAGCTCAGCATTGGTGGCAGGGCATGAGGCGTATTCTGCAGCCTGATGGGGTTGTGATCTCGTGGGAGTTGTTCCGAGAAGAATTCTATAAAAAATACTTTCCCAGCTCAGTTAGGAATTCCAAGAAATTTGAACTGCTTCAGTTGAAACAAGGCCAGATGACCGTTACTGAGTACACAAGTAAATTTGAGGAACTATGCCGCTTTTCACGCATCTGTCAGGGAGCTCCTGAGGATTTTGCTGAGTGAAAATGCATTAAGTATGAAGAAGGCCTTCGTAGTGACATTTAGAGCTTTGTAGCACCTATGGAGATCTGAACCTTCTCTGAACTGGTGAGCAAAACCAGAGTTGCTGAAGAATGTCTGAGAAAGGCGACATTAGATAAGAGTGACCACCAAAGCTCTGTTAGGGAAGATCGCGGAAGAAATTTTGCTCCTAGAGGTCAAAATTTCAAGCGAGGCGGCAATATTCCACAGCAACATCATGGCCAGAATAGCTTTCAGAGGTTCAATAATAACAAGAACCAGGGAAAAGGGCACGGAAAGCAGGCTCATTTTCCACAGGACGACTTGACTTGCAGGAGGTGTGGAAGGTACCACCCAAACACTCTGTGTAGGGCCGGTTGGGATGTCTGTTATTACTGTGGAAGAGCCGGACATATGTCCTGGAATTGCCCAAAAAAGAAGAATCATGATGCTAGGAGAGCTCCGCAGGCGGGACGAGTGTACACTATTTTGCCTGCTTTGCATGATGATAACCTATAACACTTATCATAATTCACCATCGGGCTGTGAGAATTGTAACTTCCAAGGGAATGATTGAAAGATGACTTTTAATTACTGAGACAGAACGGCAGTTGGTTGAAAGAGGATTGGAAGAGTAAGCATACAACTTGAGTTATAGGTTAGGGATCGAGAGTGTTGAGAGTGGTGCGACGACACTATTAGAATCGATGGAACTCAAGAGCTTGAAGGATTATAAAATAGAGGACGAGATCCGTCCAATCAAGTGTTCCCGGTATGAAATACCAATTGGACTGGAGAGTGCGTTAATGAATCCTTCCGAGTCATCCTAACCTTTTTTTGTAGCTTACAATGGAATTCTACCCCGAATGCCTTCTTAAATAATGAATGGATCAACTCCTAATTCTATCCCATACTTGCGCGAATCTCGTTTCTTTCAAATGAGTCTGAGTTTGTCTTGTCATAATAATGTAAGTTCGTGAATCTTAGGAACTTGTCGCGAGTAAAATTGCTCTCTTTTATAAAACTGGAAATCCGTTAACATCAGGGTGCGCTATATCTTCTCCTCAAACTAGCTTGAATTTCAATTCCTCTCTAAGAGTGCACCTTAACCCCTTCTTGTATATCTTGTTAATCTCTAGAACTTGTTGTACCCATCATATAGAGCATCCCTTTATTATGCAACAAATACCGTTCCAGTAATTCAATTACCTCTGGATTTATCATCTTTACAAGCTTGAGTCAGCATCACGTATAATGCCTAACCAAAAAAAAATGTCGGTCCTTTAATATTCTTCCATACCTTAGAAAACATTACTGTTTAGACACTTGACAGCAGTAACGGTTCTGAACTTCCTCGAAAGAAACTAGTTACACATTATTATATATTACTTTGACAGTCGGTGCGCAATTAAGATTAAAGGATTAAAACCAGAAGGTATTGAATTGTTTATGATATTAGTACGGAATAAGAATTGGAATGGGAGAACACACCTAAGGATTTGAACCCAAGAAGAGAAATGATCAATGCGCCTATCTCAGGTTACTAAACTTGAATTTTGGGGGCAAAATTCCTAATTAGGTGGGTAGGATGCTGGTGGACGAAATTGTGATTCTTAAAGTTGTACTTCTTGTACTTTTATGGAATTTGAAATTGGCACGTGTGATCACAACTCCGTTCAACTTAACCAGCAAGTGTACTGGTCATCCAAGTAATACCTTACGTGAGTAAGGGTCGATCCCACAGAGATTGTTGGTATGAAACAAGCTATGGTCACCTTGTAAATCTCAGTTAGGCAGATTAAATTGGTTTATGGTTTCGAAAATTAATAATAAAAAGAAAATAAAGAAGGGTAGAAATACTTATGTAAATCAATGGTGGGAATTTCAGATAGATGTATCGAGAAGATGTGTTCCTCTTGAAACTCTACTTCACTACTCGCTCTTCCTTCAATCCTTCTTACTCCTTTCCATGGCAAGCTGTATGTAGGGCATCACTATCATCAATGGCTACTTTTAATCCTCTCGGGAAAATGGTCCTATGCGCTGTCACTGCACGGCTAATCGTCTAGAGGCATCACCCTTGGTTGATAGCTACATCCCATCCTCTCAGTGAAAATGGTCCAAATGCTCTGTCACAGCACGGCTAATCATCTATCGGTTCTCAATCAGGTTGGAATAGAATCCATTGATTCTTTTGCGTTTGTCACTAACGCCCAGCCTTCAGGAGTTTGAAGCTCGTCACAGTCATTCAATACCGGAATCTTACTCGGAATACCACAGACAAGGTTAGACTTTCCGGATTCCCAGGATCCTACTCGGAATACCACAGACAAGGTTAGACTTTCCGGATCCTCATGAATGCCGCCATCTATCTAGCTTATACCACGAAGATTCTGTTGGGGAATCTAAGAGATATGCGCCCGGCCTAAGGTAGAACGGAAGTGGTTGTCAATCACGCGCGTTCATAGGTGAGAATGATAATGAGTGTCACGGATCATCACATTCATCAAAGTGTTGTGCAACGTATATCTTGGAATAAGAATAAGAGAAAATTGAATAAAAAGTAATAGTAATTGTATTGAAACTTGAGGTACAGCAGAGCTCCACACCCTTAATCTATGGTGTGCAGAAACTCCACCGTTGAAAATACATAAGTAAAAAGTTCAGACATGGCCGAATGGCCAGCCCCCAAAACGTGATCACAGGATTCAAAATACAATCCAGGATAATAATATGATAGTAAAAAGTTCTATTTATAATAAACTAGCTCCTAGGGTTTACATGAGTAAGTAATTGATGCATAAATCCACTTCCGGGGCCCACTTGGTGTATGCTTGGGCTGAGCTAGATCAATCCACGAGCTGAGGCTCCTCTTGGAGTTGAACTCCAAGTTATGACGTGTTTTGGGCGTTCAACTCCGGATCATGACGTTTTCCTGGCGTTTAACTCCAGACAGCACCATGTACTTGGCGTTCAACGCCAAGTTACGTCGTCAATTTCCGAATAAAGTATGGACTATTATATGTTGCTGGAAAAATCTGGATGTCTACTTTCCAACGCCGTTGAGAGCGCGCCATTTGGAGTTATGTAGCTCCAGAAAATCCATTTTGAGTGTAGGGAGGTCAGATTCCAACAGCATCAGCAGTCCTTTTGTCAGCCTTTTTCAGAGTTTTGCTCAAGTCCCTCAATTTCAGCCAGAATTTACCTAAAATCACAGAAAAACACACAAACTCATAGTAAAGTGCAAAAATGTGAATTTAACATAAAATCTAATGAAAACATCCCTAAAAGTAGCTTGAACTTACTAAAAACTACCTAAAAACAATGCCAAAAAGCGTATAAATTATCCGCTCATCACAACACCAAACTTAAATTGTTGCTTGTCCCCAAGCAACTGAAAATCAAATGGGATAAAAGAAGAGAATATACTATAAATTCCAGAATATCAATAAATATTAATTATAATTAGATGAGCGGGACTTGTAACTTTTTGCTTCTGAACAGTTTTGGCATCTCACTTTTTCCTTTGAAGTTCTAAATGATTGGCTTCTCTAGGAACTTAGAATTTCGGATAGTGTTATTGACTTTCCTAGTTAAGCATGTTGATTCTTGAACACAGCTACTTATGAGTCTTGGCCGTGGCCCTAAGCACTTTGTTTTCCAGTATTACCACCGGATACATAAATGCCACAGACACATAACTGGGTGAACCTTTTCAGATTGTGACTCAGCTTTGCTAGAGTCCCCAGTTAGTGGTGTCCAGAGCTCTTAAGCACACTCTTTTGCTTTGGATCACGACTTTAACCACTCAGTCTCAAGCTTTTCACTTGGACCTTCATGACACAAGCTCATGGTTAGGGACAGCTTAGTTTAGCCGCTTAGGCCTGGATTTTATTTCCTTGGGCCCTCCTATCCATTGATGCTCAAAGCCTTGGATCCATTTTACCCTTGCCTTTTGGTTTTAAGGGCTATTGGCTTTTTCTGCTTGCTTTTTCTTTTTCTTTGCTATTTTTTTCTTTTCGCCAATTTTTTTTTATTTTTTTCTATTTTTTTCGCAAGCTTTTGTTTTCACTGCTTTTTCTTGCTTCAAGAATCAATTTCATGATGTTTTTCAGATCATCAATAACATTTCTCTTTGTTCATCATTCTTTCAAGAGCCAACAATTTTAACATTCATAAACAACAAGATCAAAAGACATATGCACTATTCAAGCATTCATTCAGAAAACAAAAGTATTGTCACCACATCAATATAATTAAATTAAATTCAAGGATAATTTCGAAATTTATGTACTTCTTGTTCTTTTGAATTAAAACATTTTTCATTTAAGAGAGGTGAAGGATTAATGGATTTTATTCATAGCTTTAAGGCATGGTTACATACTAATGATCATGAAATAAAGACACAAAACATAGATAAACACAACATTAAAAACCAAAAAACAGAAAGAAATAAAGAACAAGGAATGAATCCACCTTTAGTGGCGTCTTCTTCTTGAAGGACCAACAATGTCCTTAAGCTCTTCTATGTCCCTTCCTTGCCTTTGTTGCTCCTCCCTCATTGCTCTTTGGTCTTCTCTTATTTCTTGGAGAATGATGGAGTGCTCATGATGTTCCACCCTTAATTGTTCAACATTGTGGCTCAAACCTTCTAAGGAAGTGTTGAGTTATTCCCAATAGTTGTTGGGAGGAAAGTGCATCCCTTGAGGCATCTCAGGGATTTCTTGATGATGAGCTTCCTCGTGCATCTCTTGAGAACCGTGAGGGGTCTCTCTTGCTTGCTCCATTCTCTTCTTGGTGATGGGCTTATCCTCTTCAATGAGGATGTCTCCTTCTATGATAACTCCAGCTGAGTAACATAGATGGCAAATAAGGTGAGGAAAAGCTAGCCTTGCCATGGGTGAGGGCTTGTCGGCTATTTTGTAGATTTCATTGGAGATGGCCTCATGAACTTCTACTTCCTCTCCAATCATGATGCCATGAATCATGATGGCCCGATCCACAGTAACTTCAGATCAGTTGCTAGTTGGAATGATGGAGCGTTGAATGAACTCCAACCATCCTCTAGCTACAGGCTTGAGGTCCAGTCTTCTTAGTTGGACTGGCTTGCCTTTGGAGTCTCTCTTCCATTGAGCTCCTTCCACACAAATATCCATAAGGACTTGGTCTAACCTTTGATCAAAGTTGACCCTTCTAGTGTAGGGGCGTTCATCTCCTTGCATCATGGGCAAGTGGAATGCCAACCTCACATTTTCCGGACTAAAATCCAAGTATTTCCCCCGAACCATTGTGAGATAATTCTTTGGACTCGGGTTCATACCTTGATCATGGTTCCTAGTGATCCATGCATTGGCATAGAACTCTTGAACCATTAAGATTCCGACTTGTTGCATGGGGTTGGTTAGGACTTCCCAACCTCTTCTTCGGACTTCATGTCGGATCTCCGGATACTCATTTTTCTTGAGCTTGAAAGGGACCTCAGGGATCACCTTCTTCTTTGCCACAACATCATAGAAGTGGTCTTGATGGCTCTTGGAGATGAATCTTTCCATCTCCCATGACTCGGAGGTGGAAGCTTTTGTCTTCCCTTTTCCTTTTCTAAAGGATACTCCGGCCTTAGGTGCCATTGATGGTAATGGAAAAACAAAAAGCTTATGCTTTTACCACACCAAACTTAAAATATTGCTCGCCCTCGAGCAAGAGAAGAAAGAAGAGAAGAAGAAGAAGAAGAAAATATGGTAGAGAGGGAGAGAGGTGGTTTCGGCTAAGTGGGAGAAGAGGGGTGTGTGTTGTGTGAAAATGAAGTAGAATGGAAGGGTATTTATAGGGAGATGGGGGGTATGTATTCGGCCATTTAGGGTGGGAATGGGTGGAAAAATGGTTTTGAAGTTTTGAAGGTAGGTGGGGTTTATGGGAAAGAGTGGATGGATGTGAGTGGTGAATGGGGTAATTGGGAAGAGGAATTGAGGTGATTGGTGAAAGTTGTTGGGAAGTGTGACATGGGGAAGAGTAATCACAAAAACTAGGATTAGGAGGTAAGGTGGGAATATGGTAGGTAGGGATCCTGTGGGGTCCACAGATCCTGAGGTGATCCTGTGGGGTCCACAGGTCCTGAGGTGTCAAGGAATTCCATCCCTGCACCAAATAGGCATGTAAAATGCCTTTGCACACTATTCTGGCGTTTAAACGCCCATTGGTGCACATTCTGGGCGTTCAACGCCCATGTAAAGCATGTTTCTGGCGTTGAACGCCAGTTTCATGCTTGTTACTGGCGTTCAGCGCCAGTTTTTCTTCTTTAGGCACATTTCTGGCGTTCAGCGCCAGAATGTTGCTTGTTTCTGGCGTTCAGCGCCAGAATGATGCTCTGTTCTGGCGTTGAACGCCAGCCAGATGCATCTTACTGGCGTTGAACGCCAGCCTGTGCGTCCTCTAGGGTGTGAATTTTTTTCTTCTGCTGTTTTTGATTCTGTTTTTAATTTTTATGATTTTTTCGTGACTCCTCATGATCATGTACCTAATAAAACACAAAATAACAATAAAATAAAAATTAGATAAATAAAATTGGGTTGCCTCCCAATAAGCGCTTCTTTAATGTCAATAGCTTGACAGTGGCTCTCATGGAGCCACAAGGTGATCAGGTCAATGTTGTATAGTTGGCAACACCAAACTTAGAGTTTGGATATGGGGTCTTAACACCAAACTTAGAGTTTGGTTGTGGCCTCACAACACCAAACTTAGAGTTTGACTGTGTGGGCTCTTCTTGACTCTGAACTGAGAGAAGCTCTTCATGCTTACTCTCTTTTGTCACAAAGGGATGGCCATGTGCCTTAAACACAAGGTAGTCCCCATTCAATTGAAGGACTAATTCACCTCTGTTGACATCTATCACAGCTCCTGCTGTGGCTAGGAAAGGCCTTCCAAGGATGATGCAATCATCCTCTTCCTTCCTAGTGTCTAAGATTATGAAATCAGCAGGGATGTAAAGGCCTTCAACCTTTACTAACACGTCCTCTACTATTCCATAGGCTTGTCTCAATGACTTGTCTGCCAGTTGTAATGAGAACAAGGCAGGTTGTACCTCAATGATCCCCAACTTCTCCATTACAGAGAGTGGCATAAGATTTATCCCTGACCCCAGATCACACAGAGCTTTTTCAAAGATCATGGTGCCTATGGTACAGGGTATTAAGAACTTGCCAGGATCTTGTTTCTTTTGAGGTAGAATTTTCTGAATCCAAATATCCAGTTCATTAATGAGCAAGGGAGGTTCACTTTCCCAAGTCTCATTACCAAATAACTTGGCATTCAGCTTCATGATAGCTCCTAAATATTGAGCAACTTGCTCTCCAGTCACATCTTCATCCTCTTCAGAGGATGAATAGTCTTCAGAACTCATGAATGGCAGAAGGAGATTTAAAGGAATCTCTATGGTCTCTATATGAGCCTCGGATTCCTTTGGATCCTTAATAGGAAACTCCTTCTTGCTTGAGGGACGTCCCAGGAGGTCTTTCTCACTAGGATTTTCGTCCTCCTCCTCCCTTGTGCATTCGGCCACTTTGATTATATCAATGGCTTTGCACTCTCCTTTTGGATTCTCTTCTGTATTGCTTGGGAGAATACTGGGAGGAGTTTCAATGACTTTCTTACTTAACTGGCCCACTTATGCCTCCAGATTTCTAATGGAGGATCTTGTTTCACTCATGAAACTAAAAGTGGCCTTTGACAGATCAGAGACTACATTGGCTAAATTAGAGGTGTTTTGTTCAGAATTCTCTGTCTGTTGTTGAGAAGATGATGGATATGGCTTGCTATTGCTCAGCCTATTGCGTCCACCATTGTTAAAGCCTTGTTGAGGCTTTTGTTGATCCTTCCATGAGAAATTTGGATGATTTCTCCATGATGAGTTATAGGTGTTTCCATAAGGTTCACCCATGTAATTAACCTCTGCCATGGCAGGGTTCTCAAGATCATAAGCTTCTTCAGAAGCTGCCTCTCTAGTACTGTTGGATGCATGTTGCCATCCATTCAGATTTTGAGAGATCATGTTGACCTGTTGAGTCAACACTTTGTTCTGAGCCAATATGGCATTCAGAGTATCAATTTCAAGAACTCCTTTCTTCTGAGGTATCCCATTGTTCACGGAATTCCTCTCAGAAGTGTACATGAATTGGTTGTTTGCAACCATGTCAATGAGTTCTTGAGCCTCTTCAGGCGTTTTCTTCAGGTGAATAGATCCACCTGCAGAATGGTCCAATGACATTTTTGAAAATTCAGAGAGACCATAATAGAATATATCTAATATGGTCCATTCTGAAAACATGTCAGATGGACATCTTTTGGTCAGCTGCTTGTATCTTTTCCAAGCTTCATAGAGGGATTCACCATCTTTTTGTTTGAAGGTTTAAACATCCACTCTCAGCTTGCTCAGCTTTTGAGGAGGAAAGAATTTATCCAAGAAGGCTGTGACCAGCTTATCCCAGGAATCCAGGCTATCCTTAGGTTGTGAATCCAACCATATTCTAGCTTTGTCTCTTACAGCAAAAGGGAAAAGCATGAGTCTGTAGACTTCAGGATCAACTCCATTCGTCTTTACAGTCTCACAGATCTGCAAGAACTCAGTTAAAAACTGATAAGGATCTTCAGATGGAAGTCCATAAAACTTGCAGTTTTGTTGCATTAAGGCAACTAGCTGAGGTTTCAGCTCGAAGTTGTTGGCTCCAATGGCAGGAATGGAGATGCTTCTTCCATCAAACTTGGACGTTGGCTTTGTGAAGTCACCAAACATTCTCCTTGCATTATTATTATTTTCGGCTGCCATCTCCTTCTCTTGTTCGAAAATTTCTGAAAGGTTGTTTCTGGATTGTTGTAATTTAGCTTCTCTTAATTTTCTCTTCAAAGTCCTTTCAGGTTCTGGATCAATTTCAACAAGAGTGCCTTTATCCCTGTTCCTGCTCATATGAAAGAGAAGAAAACAAGAAAAGAAAGAGGAATCCTCTATGTTACAGTATAGAGATTCCTTTATGTTAGTAGAAAAAGAAGGGAGTAGAAGAATGAAGAAGAATTCGGATTTTTAGATGAAGAGAGGTGAAGAGAAGTGTTAGTAAACAAATAATTAAATAGAAGAAGAAAAGAGAAAGAGAATTTCGAAAATAATTTTAAAAAGGGTTAGTGATTTTCGAAAATTAGAGATAAATTGTAATTAAAATTATTAATTAATTAAAAAGAATTTTTGAAAAAGAGAGAGGTATTTTCGAAATTAGAGAGGGAGAAGTAGTTAGTTGGTTTTGAAAAAGATAAGAAACAAACAAAAAGTTAGTTAGTTGATTGAAAAAGATTTGAAATCAAATTTTAAAAAGATAAGAAAATAAGAAGTTATATAAGATATTTTGAAATCAAATTTTGAAAAAGATAAAATTTTGAGAAGGATAAGATAAAAAGATAAGATAAAAATTTGAAGAAAAAGATATTTTGAAAAAGATTTAATTTTTAAAATGACTTAACTAACAAGAAACTACAAGATAAGATTCTAGAATTTAAAGATTGAACCTTTCTTAACAAGAAAGTAACAAACTTCAAATTTTTGAACCAATCACATTAATTGTTAGCTAATTTTCGAAAATTAGATATAAAAGCTAAGAAAAAGATTTTTGAGAAATAATTTTTTTAAAATTTTCGAAAATAATAAAAAAATGAAAAAGATATGATTTTTGAAAAAGATTTTGAAAAGATAAGATTTTTAAAATTGAAAATTTTGACTTGACTTGTAAGAAACAACTAATTTTAAAATTTTTGACCAAGTCAACCCAAAATTTCGAAAATTGGAGGGAAATAAGGAAAAGATATTTTTTTGATTTTTGAATTTTTAATTATGAGAGAGAAAAACAACAAGATTACTCAATGCATGAAATTTTTAGATCAAAACAATGAATGCATGCAAGAATGCTATGAATGTCAAGATGAACACCAAGAACACTTTGAAGATCATGATGAACATCAAGAACATAATTTTGAAAAATTTTTTTGATGCAAAGAAAACATGCAAGACACCAAACTTAGAAATCTTTAATGCATGGACTCTAACAAACAAAAAATGCATATGAAAAACAATCAAACAACACAAAGCAAGAAAACATCAAGATCAAACAAGAAGACTTATCAAGAACAACTTGAAGATCATGAAGAACACTATGAATGCATGGAATTTTCGAAAAATGCAAGAAAAAATTTTTAAAGCATGCAATTGACACCAAACTTAAAAATTGACTCAATATTCAAATAAGAAACACAAAATATTTTTTATTTTTATGATTTTCTAATTTTTTTTTGGAGTTTTATTAATTTTTTTTCGAAAATATAGTTTGGAAAAACAAAAATTAAAAGAAAAATTTTTGAAAAAGTTTTTGAAAAGAAAATTACCTAATCTGAGCAACAAGATGAACCGTCAGTTGTCCATACTCGAACAATCCCTGGCAACGGCGCCAAAAACTTGGTGGACGAAATTGTGATTCTTAAAGTTGTACTTCTTGTACTTTTATGGAATTTGAAATTGGCACGTGTGATCACAACTCCGTTCAACTTAACCAGCAAGTGTACTGGGTCATCCAAGTAATACCTTACGTGAGTAAGGGTCGATCCCACAGAGATTGTTGGTATGAAGCAAGCTATGGTCACCTTGTAAATCTCAGTTAGGCAGATTAAATTGGTTTATGGTTTCGAAAATTAATAATAAAAAGAAAATAAAGAAGGGTAGAAATACTTATATAAATTAATGGTGGGAATTTCAGATAGATGTATGGAGATGCTGTGTTCCTCTTGAAACTCTACTTCACTACTCGCTCTTTCTTCAATCCTTCTTACTCCTTTCCATGGCAAGCTGTATGTAGGGCATCACTATCATCAATGGCTACTTTTAATCCTCTCGGGAAAATGGTCCTATGCGCTGTCACTGCACGGCTAATCGTCTGGAGGCATCACCCTTGGTTGATAGCTACATCCCATCCTCTCAGTGAAAATGGTCCAAATGCTCTGTCACAGCACGACTAATCATCTGTCGGTTCTCAATCAGGTTGGAATAGAATCCATTGATTCTTTTGCGTTTGTCACTAACGCCCAGCCTTCAGGAGTTTGAAGCTCGTCACAGTCATTCAATACCGGAATCTTACTCGGAATACCACAGACAAGGTTAGACTTTCCGGATTCCCAGGATCCTACTCGGAATACCACAGACAAGGTTAGACTTTTCGGATCCTCATGAATGCCGCCATCTATTTAGCTTATACCACGAAGATTCTGTTGGGGAATCTAAGAGATATGCGCCCGGCCTAAGGTAGAACGGAAGTGGTTGTCAATCACGCGCGTTCATAGGTGAGAATGATGATGAGTGTCACGGATCATCACATTCATCAAAGTGTTGTGCAACGTATATCTTGGAATAAGAATAAGAGAAAATTGAATAAAAAGTAATAGTAATTGTATTGAAACTTGAGGTACAGCAGAGCTCCACACCCTTAATCTATGGTGTGCAGAAACTCCACCGTTGAAAATACATAAGTAAAAGGTTCAGGCATGGCCGAATGGCCAGCCCCTAAAACGTGATCACAGGATTCAAAATACAATCCAGGATAATAATATGATAGTAAAAAGTTCTATTTATAATAAACTAGCTCCTAGGGTTTACATGAGTAAGTAATTGATGCATAAATCCACTTCCGGGGCCCACTTGGTGTATGCTTGGGCTGAGCTAGATCAATCCACGAGCTAAGGCTCCTCTTGGAGTTGAACTCCGAGTTATGACGTGTTTTGGGCGTTCAACTCCGGATCATGACGTTTTTCTGGCGTTTAACTCCAGACAGCAGCATGTACTTGGCGTTCAACGCCAAGTTACGTCGTCAATTTCCAAATAAAGTATGGACTATTATATATTGCTGGAAAACTCTGGATGTCTACTTTCCAACGCCGTCGAGAGCGCGCCATTTGGAGTTCTGTAGCTCCAGAAAATCCATTTTGAGTGCAGGGAGGTCAGATTCCAACAGCATCAGCAGTCCTTTTGTCAGCCTTTTTCAGAGTTTTGCTCAAGTCCCTCAATTTCAGCCAGAATTTACCTGAAATCACAAAAAAACACACAAACTCATAGTAAAGTCCAGAAATGTGAATTTAACCTAAAAACTAATGAAAACATCCCTAAAAGTAGCTTGAACTTACTAAAAACTACCTAAAAACAATGCCAAAAAGCGTATAAATTATCCGCTCATCAGATGTAAACCGCGCAAATTTTACAAATAATTAGTCAATAGATTAAATTTTAATAAGAAAAATTAAAAATGTAAATCTAATATTAAAATAGGATAGAGCTAATTAAAACGAGAATTTTGACACTAATTTTAAAGAAATTGGCCCAAGATTGGGCTAAATGGGCCAAACCGGTCAAACCGGACCTAAAATAGGCCCGTGGGCCCCACCCACTCACTTAATAAAGTGAGTTAAGATCTTCTTTCTCCCTTCTTGCATGCTAAACACGCTGTTGGGTGGCCATGGAAGAGGGGAAGAAGCAAAACCTCACCTAAACTTCAATCCTTGATAACTTTTGATCCAGAGCTCCGATCACTGCAACATTTGCAGCCACGCGTCCGCGGCGTCGAACTCTACAAAATCCAGTATCTTTCAAGGTGAGAAAATCAAAATCCCAGCTCCAATTCTCTCTTCTTAAATTTGGGAATATTAAGGTTTTTGGGTGTTAAGATTTTAGTTAAATTGATGATTATAGGATCAAATTGAGTTGAGGAATGAGCGGACTTTAGTTTGATTGAGGCACATACAAGATAAGGATGACCTAAACCCTAGCCAAATCTTAAATTTATTATGTAAAATCTGAATTTGGAATATATATGTGAATTAGGTGTGAATTAAGTTTATATATAAGTATTGGAATTGAAAAGTAAGCATTTGGAAGCTTGGTGATGATTGAAGCTAAGATTGTAGCTGGTTTCTCAAAGCTTGAGGGGCTGTGTTGTGACTTATGAGGCTGCCTTGGACAAAATATAGTGATCAGCCAAGGTATGATTTAGGTTTCATGCATTTAACATATAAGGTCTTGTAAAAACTTAAGCTAGAGACTATAGGATATGTTGAAATGGTTTTATGCCTTAAATGACTAGTCTTGTGACATTGATGGTAAATTGATGGTTAGGTTTGTGTTGGATTTAATGAGTATGTGTAATGAGAACGAATAATGGTAAGTTGAATGTGTTGTTGGAGTATGTTTAAGAGATTTTGTGGTTATGGCTTGTTGATTGGTTCATGATTATTTATGAGTGTTTATTTTGGGATTGATGGGATTTTTTTATGATAAATAATGTTGTGATAATGATTGAAGAATTTTACGATGATAATAACATGTGAAATTGAAGTAATATGATGGTTCTGAGTGAAATGTGTAAAATTGAGAAAATGTGATATATTCGGGTTAGGGTGGTTAGAGTGGTTGTGTGATGGTAAAGGGTAAGTGATATTGATGATTTTGGTATGTTGAGCTGAATAAGAATGGGTTTGAAGAGGGAATGTGAATTTGGTGGAAAATGGGGTTTGGTATATTTGGTAAAAAAAGTGAATTTTGATGAACTTTGGTAGTCCGTAACTTGCTCCACAAATTTTGGTTGAAGATGAGATTCGTTTTAAATTAAAGAAGGTTTTAAAAGGATAAAAATGATATAAGGTTTGCGAAAAACTGAATTTTGTAGAGGAAGTTATGGATGCCAGAAAATCGGTGGAAAAAAACTGAAATTTTGAATATTATAGCAGAATCAGATTTTTCTGATGTGTGCCCACGCACACAGCTGTGCGCACGCACCCAACAGAAGCAAAAAGTTTACTTGTGTGTACGCACGCCTTGTGTGTATGCACACACCAGGATATGCCTTCTATTGGTGGCACTAGCACATGTGAAGCGCATGCATACCAAGTGATGTGTGTATACGCACGCATTTGTGCGCACGCACACGTCCTGATATTTTCTGAGCTGTGTGCCTGCGTACGCACATGCCCTATTTTCCAGCACTTGAGTTTTTAGATTTAAACTTTGTTTTGAACCCCTAAACCCCTATTTTCCCCTGTAAACCTTAGATCTTACTAGTAAGCTTAGTACTTAGTGGAAGATGGGAGTTTAAGGTAACTTGGGAATGAAGTAAGAGGTAAGAATGATGAATTATATAAGAAGAAGGCGTATATGTGAATACACACCAGGATAGGCTTTCTATTGGTGGCACTAGCACAGGTGAAACGCATGCACACCAAGTGATGTGTGCGCGCGCACGCATTCGTGCGCACGCACACGTCCTGATATTTTCTGAGTTGTGCGCACGCACAGGGGTGTGCATACGCACACGCCCTGTTTTCCAGCACTTGAGTTTTTAGATTTAAACTTGGTTTTGAACCCCTAAACCCCTATTTTTCCCCCTGTTAACCTTAGATCTTACTAGTAAGCTTAGTACTTTGTGGAAGATAGGAGTTTAAGGTAACTTGGGAATGAAGTAAGAGGTAAGAATGATGAATTATATAAGAAGAAGGCGTATATGTAAATGATCTATGATGTTGAGGCTTGAATGATTGATTTTCTGCATTATAAGATGGATGAGGCAAGTAAAAGAATAATGTAAGAAGTTGAGAATTAATAATGTTAATCCATCAAGAATATTAAAATGTATGATCAATTAGTTAAGTGAAATTGAGCATGATGAAATGAGAGATGAATTAGTATTGAGAACAAAAATGATAAATTTTAAAACACGATTGAATAACTTGAGCTTGGGGCGTTGTCCCCATGTCAGCCGGGATTTTCTCGTGGTTATTATTAAGCTTGGGGTATTGTCTTCCCCATGCCAGCTTGGAGTGTTCTCTCTTCTCCCCATGTCAGCTTGGGATTCATCCCATGGATATTATTGAGCTTGCGGGAGTTCTCTTCCCCATGTCAGCTTGGGGATTCTTCCCTTGGTGTACTTTTGAGCTTGAGAACATGTCGGGATGGCAACGCAACCGACGATTGATATCAACCTATAAATTAATAAAAGTATTACTATTTCTTCTTCGATCCATGTTTGATTTACTTCTAAGATGTATATCCGCTCTTCATTATGGTGAATAGGATGATCAGTGACAATCATCTCTGTTCATCATACTAAGACGAACGTCCCTGACAAACACCCGCGTCTACTTGGGTTCGTGTGAATACATGACTGGAAAGCACGAGCCAACAGCTATGTTTATACATCTCTCAGACGGTTAATCCAGGACTTCGTTAGGGACTTCTTGAGACACCAGTTCAGCCGATTTCCAGGGAGATTAGGGTCTCTGTGGTATAGGCTAGAATCCAAGGAAGCAGCACTCTCTGATTCGGAAGATTCGACCTTGTCCGTGGTGTTTTGAGTAGGATCGCCAGGAGAATGAACTGCTAGAGCTTCACCCTTCGTCAGATTGGATGACCATGGCCAATGGCGTTCAATCTGTAGCAAAGGAGATCAATGACCACGACCCATGGTGTTGATCACATACAGCCTGCCATGGAAGAGATCACTCACAAGCAAAGAAGATAGTAATACTAGAATTAATTCAGAAAGGCAAAGTAACTCTAGTTCTCAACTCTATTCCTATTACTGATTCCATCCAAATTTACAAATACAAATTATGAATAGTTTCCCCTTATCATCAAAACATATCCAACACCTTCTGATTCCGCATGACTAAGACCTGCAAGATAACCATAGCTTGCTTCAAACCATAATCCTCGTGGGATCGACCCTGACTCGCTCAGGTATTACTTGGACAACCCAGTGCACTTGCTGGTACAGCTGTACGAAAGTGTGGGGATTCGTGCACCAAGTTTTTGGTGCTGTTGCCGGAGATTGTTCGAGTTTGGACAAACTGACGGATTGTCTTGCTCCCTAGATCAGATAACTTTTATTTTTGTTATTTTATTTGAGTCTTTTATTTTTATTTTCTTCTTCTTCAATTTTCGAAAAATCAAAAAACTTTTCAAAAATATTTTTCTTTTTTTGTTCTTAGTTTGAGTCTTTTTATTTATGTTCTTGGTAAATTTTCGTTTCTTTGAGTCTTTGTTTTTGACCTTATTGCAATTTTCGATTTTTTGGTATCTTCCTTTCAAAAATTTTTCAAAAATAGTTTTTCTTTGGTTAAATCTTGTGTCAGATTTTTTAGTTTGGTGTCTTCTTGTTACTTTGCTTTTAATTTTCGAAAATTTGTGTTTAGTTTTCTAAAAATTTTAAGTTTGGTGTTCTTTATATGTTCTTGTGTTTTTTGAATTTTCTTGAGTCTTGTTCTTTGTGTTCTTGTTAGTCTTCAAAGTGTTCTTGAGTTTTCTTTGTGTTTGATCTTAAAATTTTTAAGTTTGGTATTCCTTTGTGTTTCCCTCCAAAATTTTCGAAAATAAGGAGCATTAGATCTAAAAATTTTAAGTCTTGTATTTTTTACTTATTTTTCTCTTTCAACATTAAATTCAAAAATAAAAAGATATCTTTTCTATTTTTATTTAACCATTATTTTCGAAATTAACATTAAAATTTCAGATTTTAATTTCAAAATTTTATCTTACCATATCTTAGTGTTCAAGTTTTCAAAAATAAAATCTTTTCAAAAATAAAAATCATATTTTTTTTCAAAAATGATATCTTTTTCAAAATTTTATCTTATCTTTTTCAATTTTCAAAATTAAGAATTCAAATTTCAATTTTTAAAATTAAATCTTTTTCAAAATAAAATTTCAAAATCTTATCTTTTTGATATCCTTTTCAAATCTTTTTTGTTTCTTATCTTATCTTTTCTAATTTCAAATTTTAAAATTAAATCTTTTTCAAATCTTTTTAATTTCTTATCTTATCTTTTCTTATCTTTTTAATTTCAAATTCAAATCTTTTCTTATCTTATCTCTTATCTTAATTTAAATTCAAATCTTTTCTTAATTAATTATTTATCTTCTCTCTCTTCTTTTTCAAAACTTCCTAACTAACTTTTCTCTCTTAATTTTCGAAAACTCTTTCTTCTTCTCTCTCTTTTATTTTTGAAAAATCAATAACTAATTTTCAATTCTTTTTAAATTATTAACTTAACTTTCGAAAATTAATTAATAAATAAAATAAAAACAAAAATATTTTAATTCTTGTTTATTTTTTAATTTATACTTCTCTACTCCTATCACCTATTTTCAAAGTATCCTTCTTCTACTTCTTTATTCTATCTTCTTCTTCTTCTTCACATCTCACTGGAAGCTCTTTGGTCCAAGTAGCAAAAAAAGCTTTCTTCTTCTCTCTTCTATTCTCTTTTCTTGTTTATGACCAGGAACGTGAATAAAGAACCTCTATTTAGACCTGATCCTAAGCCTAAAAGGACTTTAAGGAGAAGCTTAAAACAAGCTAAAGCACAACACTCTGGAAGAGACCTTTCAGAAAGTTTTGAATAGGAAATAGAGGACATGGCCGAACCTCAAGAGGAGCCAAGAAAGGTCCTTGGTGACTTCACCATGTTTACCTTTGACTTTTATGGCAGAAGTATCTATGTACCTGCCATTGGAGCTAACAATTTTTAGCTTAAGCCTCAGTTAGTCTCTCTTCTGCAGCAGAACTGCAAATTTCATGGACTTCCACTAGAAGATCTTTATCAGTTCTTAGCAAATTTTTTATAGATCAGTGATACTATGAAGACTAATAGAGTAAATCCTGAAGTCTATAAGCTTATGCTCTTTTCTTTTGCTGTAAGAGACAAAGCTAAGTTATGGTTGGATTCCCAGCCAAGAGAGAGTATTGACTCTTGGGAAAAGCTGGTTAATGCTTTTCTAGCTAAATTCTTTCCTCCTCAAAGGATGAGCAAGATTAGAGTGAAAATTCAAACCTTCAGACAAAGAGAAGGTGAATCCCTCTATGAAACTTGGGAAAGATACAAACAACTGATCAGGAGATGTTCTCCTTACATGCTCTCAGAGTGGTCAATCATAGGCATGTTCTATAATGGCTTGTCTGAGATATCCAAGATTTCATTGGATAGCTCTTCAGGTGGATCCCTCCACTTGAAGAAAATGCCTGCAGAAGCAAGAAAGCTCATTGAGATGGTTGCAAACAACTAATTCATATAAACCTCTAAGAGGAATCCTATAAATCATGGAATTCTCAAAAGAAAGGAGTTCGTGAAGTTGAGACTTTGAATGCCATCCTAGCTCAGAATAAGATCTTGACTCAACAAGTCAATATGATCTCCCAGCATTTGACCAGAATACAAACTGCAGCTGGAAGTAATCAGGAAACTTCTTCTAAAACAGAAGCTTATGATCCTGATCAACCTAGCTACCATGGATGAGGTGAATTACATGGAAGAACCCTATGGAAACACTTACAACCCTTCATGGAGGAATCATCCTAAACTCTCATGGAAGGATCAACAGAAACCTCAGCAAGGTTTCAATAACAATCAAGGTGGTAGGAACCCGAATAGGTTCAACAACAGACCACCATTCCCATCTTCTCAAGGGAATATGGAGACCTCTAAGCAGGGCCTTTCTGACTTAGCCATTCTAGTCTCCAGCCTCACTAAGACCACCCATAGTTTCATTAATGAAACAAGATCCTCCATTAGAAACTTGAAGGTACAGGTTGGTCAACTGAGCAAGAGGATCCCTGAGACTCCTCCAGACACTCTTCCTAGTAACACTGAGGTGAATCCAAGACAAGAGTGTAAGGCCATAATCATGGAGGTAGAGGCCAAATTAGAGGAGAATGGGAAGGCATTGAACGCCAGTGAAGAAGCCTTCACTGGGCATTCAACGCCCAATCTAGCAGCAAGCCTGGCGCTGAACGCTAGTGAGGAACCCCTCACTGGGCGTTCAATGCCCATTCACCCAAGGAAGCTAACGTTGAACGCCAGCAAGGACATCCCTGCTGGGCATTCAATGCCCATAATGCTAGAGGGACTAGCGTTTAACGCTAGTCAAGGTGGACAGAAAGGGCGTTCAATGCCTGATAAGCTAACAGAGCTGGCGTTGAACGCCAGCCCAAGCACATCCTTTGAGTGCCTAAATCCCACTCAAGAACCCTCTAGCCTAGAACCAAAGGAAACCATAAATACAATTAAGGTTCCTTTGAATGCACTTCTGTAGTGCATAAGTTCTTATGACTATTCATCCTCGGATGAGGATGAAGACACTAGGGAAGAGCAAGTTGCTCGTTTCCTAGGAGCTCTAATGAAGCTGAATACCAAGATATTTTGTACAAAACCTCTAGAGGAAGAACCTCTACTGCTCACCAAAGAACTCCATGCTTTGGTTCAGCAAGAGCTACCTCAGAAGCTTCTAGACCTTGGACGCTTTCTGATTCCTTGCACCATAGGCATCATGATGTTTGATAAGGCTCTGTGTGACCTAGGGTCAAGCATCAACCTCATGCCACTCTCTGTAATGGAGAAGATGGGAATCTTTGAGGTACAAGCTGCACACATCTCATTAGAGATGGCAAACAATACCATGAAGAAGCCATATGGCTTAATAGAGGATGTTTTGGTGAAAGTTGAAAACCACTACATCCCTGTAAACTTCATTGTCTTGGACATTAGAGAGGATGAGGATGACTCTGTCATCCTTGGAAGATATTTCCTAGTCACAACCAATGCCATCATTGATGTGGCTAAGGGAAAAATGACCCTACAATTAGGGGAGGACCACATCTTCTTCAAGATGCCTCATCCCAATTCTCCCTCTAAAAGAAAGATAACTGTGCAACACCTAGTGTGCCAATCCTCTCTTTTTGTGCAGAGTATTGTAGAGCCCCCAAATATCAAATATAAGTTTGGGGTTGGGCAGCCATCAACAAGCTCTAAGCACAAAGGTACTAAAAAAAAGTACCTAAAGGCTAGAGGGACAAGAAAGTTCCTACTGAAGGCCTCTCACCTAGCATGAGAGTTGTCTTCACCAAGAATCCAGTCCTACCACATACAGTGAGCAATGTCCTATCTCTAAAGCATGTAGAGCTCATTCATAAGAGGATAGAAAGAAAGTTCACAGTCATGGGCGAAAATCTGACCCCATACTCACCTCCGTAAGGAACTAAACGTCAAGCTAGTGACGTTAAAAGAGCGCTTATTGGGAGGCAACCCAATCTTAATTAATTATTTATTTCCTTTTATTTTGTTTTGTTTGGTTTTTTTTCAGAGTCATGATCAGGTGCATCAGTCAAGACACATAATTCACAGTAGTGAAAACAGAACATTCTGGATGGAGTGTTAAAGTTGAATGCCAACCAGGATATCTCTGCTTGGCGTTCAACGCCCCTCATGGGCAGCACTGCTGGAGTTGAACGCCAGCCATGTAGAAGTCACTGGGTGTTCAAACGCCAATGCAGAAAAGCACAGAATCTGGATTCCCTAGCCTCTTAGGACCTATGAGTCCCACAGCATCTTTCACCTACCACACTTACTTTCACACTTCTCTATACACACTTCCGTATAAATTCTAACCCAATCACATCCATACCACTTTCCCATGACCATCATAACTCCCACCTACCCACATCCACTTCAAAATCAAATTTTCCACCCAAAACCCACTCTATGGCCAAACCTTAACACTAACCTCATCCTATAAATACCCCTCTTCTATCCCTTCATACACACACCTCTCATACACTCATAACACCCACAAGGTCGAGCCCTCTCTCTCCCTCTCTATCCTTCTATTTTCTTCTTCTTCTACTCCATTCTTCTCCTTTCTTTATTTTTGCTCGAGGACGAGTGATGAGTCCATATTTTACGATATATTTTGTTTTGATTTGAGTGGATTCCATCACATAAACCCACATTTATTCACCTAAATAGCATGCTTTTGAGATTTCTTCCTAAATTGTGCTTGAAAGTGAAAACATGCTCTTTTGTGCTTAATTTAGTCAATTTTATTCTCTTTAATCCCATTTGGTACCTTGATGTATTTGTTAAGTGATTTCAGGTTTCTAAGGCAAATATGGGTTGAAGAAGTGAGGAAAAGAGCATGCAAAAGGGAAGAATTCAAGAATTGAAGGATTTAGAAAGCTGCCAATCCTGACCTCTCTGTACTAAATTGGTCATAACTTGAGCTACAGAGGTCCAAATGAGGCGGTTTTAGCGGCATTGGAAAGCTAACGTCCGGGGCTTCAAATTGATATGCAATTTGTTCTAGTGGACATAAGTCTAAGTGTGCACAGGTACTTGTGCGTACGCACAAGTCAGGATTCAGCATATATGCGGACGCACACATGGTCCCTGCACGTGACCTCATTAATGCAAATCACTAGGGGTGAATTCTGGGCCTCCAAAACCCAATTCAACTCATTTTTTGAAGCTATTTAAGGCCAAAGTGAAGAGGAATGAAGGGGGAGGCAATTAGGTTTAGCTTTTATTATGTTTTCTCTTAGTTTATAGAGAGAGAAGCTCCCCCCTCTCTCTAGAATTACGGTTAGTTAGTTTAATTTCTTGTAATTTCTACTTTTAATTCTTTTTTTATTTACTTTCCTTGTCATTTGTTATTATTGCACCTTTATCTTCTCCATCTCTTTTGTTATTCTCTCATTTATGTCAATTTTCATGTTTATGGATACTTTATTAATTTTACTTTCAATTAATACAATTTATGTTTTATGTAATTTATTGCTTTCTTTACTTGTTATTGTCATTTTCTTGCTTTTGGTAGTTAGAGTTTATTTTTAATGCATTTTAATATTATTTTATTTTCATGCACACCTAGTGTTTGATAAAATGCTTGGCTTAGTCTTTACTTAGTTTTTCTCCAATCTTGGCTTGAAATTGATGACTTTGGTGATCCTTGAGTCATTGATGTCCATTCTTATCTGATATATTAGAATAGTTAGTTGATTTGGTCTCCCTTGACTCTATGTGACCCCTTAGTGTTGACATAGGACTTAGGGATTAGAATTAACTATGCCTATTTGACTTATCTTTGATGTAAGATTGACTAAGTAGGATTAACTCTTCATAATCATCATATGTTTGTGGTCAATGTCTAGGATAGGTAGTCTTAGCTCTCAATTACTTGCCAAGAGATTTCTTGCATTTGAAGTTTTCTTTCCTTCATTTAATTGCTTTGACTTTTATTGCTTTGACTTTTACTTTCTTGCATGTTTAGTTTTCCACACTCTTGATTGAGAAATTGGGTGTTTGGGTGGAATTGAGTTGTGGATGTCCATTCCGCATTGTGTGAGAATGGCTAATTGGTTTGGTTTCCATTGACGCTAGTCTTTCACTAAGTAATTAGTGAGTTGACTAGGACTTATGGATTGAGACCAATTATGCCCTTTTGACTAATTCTCAAGGAAGATTGACTAATTTGGATTGACCTCACACATTTGCCATGTTTGTGGTCTATAACTAGGATAGAAATCCTAAATTTCCCAAATTCTTGCCAAGAGTCCTTTTTAGCACTTAATTTCTATTTTCGTTGCTTTTAATTGCCTTCCTTTAATTTCTTTCATGTTCATTTAATTTCTTGCTATTTACATTTCTTGCTCTCTCTTGCTTTCCCAAATTCCCATGTTCCCTCATAGCCAATAAATGTACATTTCATTGCAATTCCTAGGGAAGACGACTCGAGGTTGAATTACTCTCGATCTCGGTTATTTTGTACTTGAATTTAAAACATTTGATGTGGGAATTAATTGTTGGTCTAGACTATAATTTCAACGATGAAATTCTATTTTGTGAAAATCTAGATCGACGATAAATTCCTAACTATCAACGAGCAAAGTTTTAAGTTTGGTATTGAAAAAGCATAGCTTTTTTTTCTTTCCACTACCATTCATGGCACCCAAGGTTGGAGACTCCTTTAGAAAGAGGAAAGGAAAGGCAGTAGCCACCACCTCTGAATCTTGGGAGATGGAGAGATTCATCACCAAAGCATACCAAGACCACTTCTATGAAGTAGTGGCTGAGAAGAAAGTGATCCCTGAGGTCCCTTTCAGACTCAAGAAGAATGAGTATCCAAAAATCCAAAGAGAGATCCGGAGAAGAGGTTGGAAAGTCCTAACCAATCCCATCCAAGAGGTTGGGATCCTAATGGTACAAGAGTTCTAGGCTAATGCATGGGTTACTAAAAACCATGACACTAGTGTGAACCCAAATCCAAGGAATTGGATCACCATTGTCCGAGGGAGAATCTTAGATTTCATCCCAGAACGCTTGCCTCTAATGCAAGAAGATCCTCATCCTTACACTAGGAGAGTCAATTTTGATCAGAGATTGGATCAAGTGCTCTCAGACATCTGTGTGGAAGGAGCACAGTGGAAAAGGTATTCCCAAGACAACCCCATTCAACTAAGAAAGACTTACTTTAAGCCCATAGCTAGAGGATGGCTGGAGTTCATCGAAAGATCCATCATCCCTACTAGCAATCGGTCAGAAGTGACTGTTGACAGAGCCATCATGATCCAATGCATCATGATTGGAAGTGAGGTAAAAGTACATGAGGTAATTCCTCCAGAATTGTACAAGGTAGCTGAGAAGCCTCACACCAATACAAGGTTAGCATTTCCACACCTCATCTGTCATATATGCAATTCAGCTGGAATTGTCATAGAAAGAAATATCTCTATTGGGGAGGATAAGCCCATCACTAAGAAGAGGATGGAGCAAACTAGAGAGCATGCACATGAGCCTGTGCATCCACCTCAGCATGAGATCCTTGAGATCCTCAAGGGATGTGTTTTCCTCCTTAAAACTATTGGGATCAATGGCATACTTCTCTTGGAGAAAAAAGCACTAACATGGAACAATTGAGGTTGGAGCATCAAGAACATGCGATAAAATAAGAGAAGATCAAAGAGCCATAAGAAAGGAACAAAGGGCTATGAGGAAAGAGCAATAAAGGCAAAGGAGTTGCATTGAA
Organism: Arachis stenosperma; assembly: GCF_014773155.1. Classification (NCBI taxonomy): domain Eukaryota; kingdom Viridiplantae; phylum Streptophyta; class Magnoliopsida; order Fabales; family Fabaceae; genus Arachis; species Arachis stenosperma. Next base: position 43,266,857 of record NC_080378.1, on the reverse strand, counting down.
GAGATCAAGCATCGCATTGGATCCTCAAGGAGGGACACCAGACACCACCATTAGAGGTGGATTCGTTCTCTTTACACCTCTTTTTTGTTATTTTTCTATTTTTTGTTATGTTACGTTTTCTGATCTCTTGTTTTGGTTGCATTTGCATTTGCATTGATGTTTTAAAGTTATAAAATGTCCAATATATTTCTTATCTTGCTTAAAAGAAAATTTTATTTGAAAAGAATTGAGGGATACATGAATTTTATGTTTAATGAGTTTTGACACTGAAATTACTAAGTTGGAAACATTGTGATAATGAGAAGAATTATGACTTGTATTAAGAGGAATTGGGAATCTTCGATAATTTATTAGCTAAGATTTAGTTTCTGATTACCCTGTTTAGTTTAGAAAGGACCCTAGGCTTGAACTTTAGGTTGATTGGAGTATAAGATCGCCTAGCAAGTTCGTATCATTTTACATTATCTCTATTTGAAATTATTACCGTACTGAGAACCTTTGGGTTCTCACTGGTTGTCAGATTTTGTTTCCAGATGTAGGACGTGACACACCTCGTTAAGCGTGCTATTTTTCTCTCAGAAGCGAAAACTCTCTTTTGGGATTTTAGTTTGTGTTTAGCAATGTATATTTATGTTCTCCACTTTGTATATCACAGCTGTATATCCTCTTAGAGGTTAATTATGGAGAAACAGGCAGTATATTTTGTATCTTTCTGAGTTGTACTATACTATCTAGTCGACCTCTGCTTCACAGGTCGTATCTAGTGATTTGATATGTATCTATTTTGGATTCCTGTATGTGTGTGTGTGTATATATATATACTAAAATACCCTTGGGGGGGGGGGGTAGGGCTAAGCGGAGCGAAAAGGGTTTCCCATGAGATGGGAAATGAAAACTATTAGCCCCACAGGGGGTTTGTGAATAATTGATTGTCTGATAATGAGCAAGAAATATCCGTCTTTCTGCTAAACAGGATGTATTGAACTCATAATTCAATATATATATATATATATATATATATATATATATATATATATATATATATATATATATATATATAGTCTCCTCTGTTTTTATAACCTATGCTTTTTTTTTCTGTCATCTTCCTTCATAGGCTCCTAGATATATTTATATCTTTCAACTATATGTATGTATTTTTGTTTCTAGATGTCATAATGCCTTACCATCTCTGATTTACAACTATAGCGTAAGGTTTTGTGTGGTAGGGTGTTACATTTGGACTACTGCAAGAAAGAAATCTAAGAATACTTAGACATATGCTGAATTATGCTATCAAAATCTCCTTGGAGCTATATAGGATTTTTATGTAATAAAAGCTTTTGAAATAGAAAAAGGAGCTCCCAGGTTAGTAATTAATTACAAGCCTCTAAATAAAGCCTTAAAATGAATAAGATATCCTCTATCAAATAAGAATGACTTAATTAAAAGATTAAGTAATGCTAATATTTTTTCTAAATTTGATATAAAATTTCGATATTATTAAATATCCCTAAAAAAAGAAGGATAAAATGATTTAATTTATTTTAAAAAATTGAATTATTAATTGTTAGATTAATAACGCACTACAATTGTAAGTATATACTAAAGGGTTTAATTTTATGCCGTAAATAATAGGTTAACTATGTTCAGTTAGAGTTTAATGAAATTCTAGTTAAAGTATTTTTCGATTAAAATTATCTCTTTTAGGTGATTATTATTTTGTAAAGTGTTATGATTCTAAAAGAATTTTTTCAATGTCATGCAACCTACCGCTGTATAACGAGTATGAGGAGGTTTAGGCAGCATGATGTGCCGTTAGACAATAGGATCATGACGTACTTGCAGATAGTTAGTCTGGCCCATCTCGTGAGACTCAACGACCACTGGTTTAGGTTGGATGAACCATTAGCCATAATAACCATAAATACAATGGTTTTAAATGTATTGTCATAAATTCAATAAATATATTTATAATATAATTTATTAGATATGTTTAATCATAATCATTAAAATTAATCTAATAGCTATAAATACATTCTCACATTCTCACATAAGAATGTCATTCCCATCTAATATATTTCATATATATATATATATATAAAATAAAAGTATACGGTAGTCTATTTTATCAAAATAACTATCAACAATTATAATAATTATAATTATATATATAAATTAGTAATAATTATTTTGTTGATTTAAATAATAATATAAAACATATATTTATTAGTAATACATTTTTATTATTTTCAATACTTTGTCACAAAATATTAAATATTTTAATTTAGTATAAAATATTCAAGTTAAAATATTTTATTTATTTCATAATTAATAATAAATATTAAAAAAATATAAAATTTATTTCAACACTAATAAATATAATTTATTACATTAGTAATCATGAAATATATAAAAAAGTATAAAATAAATATTTTTGCAGCAAGTTGAAATATTTTATATTATCTATTAAAACATTAAAAACAAAATAAATTTTGTTACAATAATAATATATATATTTTATATTATTACTATTATTTTTATTTGAACTCACCTAATTATTATTAATTTATGTATATAATTATAATTAATGATCATTATTTGTTCAAATAAATTAAAATATATTATTTTAATCTTAAAAAAATATCTAGCATATTTTTTATAAATATTGTAAAAAAATATCATTTTAAGTTTGATTAGTCTATTAGTTCTTTTATTTTTTTTAAATTTGTAATTAGATTCTCGTACTATTTTTTTCAATTGAATTTTTATACCGCTTTTAATTTTGTAATTAAGTTCTTTTTAGTGTAAAAATATTAACATTAACAGAATTTTTTTTAGCAAATTGAAGATTCCTACGGTTAAAAACCTAATTAGATTTTTTATCATATATTTTTTGAAAATAATATTCTATTAAATTTAATATTTTTGATACGAAAATGTCCTAATTACAAAATTAAAAGTAATGTAAAAATTCAATTAAAATAAAAAATATAGGGATCTAAATTTAGTTAAATAATTACAATCAATAGAGTAATTAAAGTGTCATTTTATCTTTTAATAAATATATGAGTTTAGTTTTGATGTATTGAAAGAGTAAAATGTTTTATATAATTATCTAATTATATCTATTTTTAAATAATTATTAATATAATAATTATTTTGGGGCTAACAAAAATACTCTCAAATTTTATTATCGATAAAAATATCTTCAAATGATTTAAATACAAGATAAAAATGCCTAATATTAAATATGTATTCTCAAAATATGTTTTAGAGATTAAATTTTAATGCATTTTTTCGCAAATATGATTAAAAAAATGAAATATTTTTATCCTTTAAATTTGATAATTTTTCGCTAAGTATATAATTTTTGGTAATTTTTTTGTCAACAACCAATAATACTTTTAAAAAAAGAGTAAAACTTTAGAGATCAAAATTTTATCTAATTTTTCCTGTGCATTTTTTAAATAATTATTTGAATATTCTTATAAAATTTTAGATTAAATACATAAACAGTTTATTAAATACAAAAGTTATTTTCTATTTATAAAATAATAATTTTTTGGATATTTTTTGTTATATTTTTATTAATATCAAAATAATTTACACATATTTTTGTTAGTTTATTCTTTTATTTTCGAGATATTATATGATGGGAGATAATTAGAATTAAATTCATAATATATATTAAAATTTTACTTTTTGAATGGATGAGAAACTAAGAATTTAGAAAATTGGTTATTTTCAAACTTTAAATAGTGAAAAAATCCTTATTATTTTTTATTTTATGTTTAGAAAAATAAAAAATTGTACTTAAATAATTTTATTATTAATAAAAATATATTTAAATTTATCAAAAAATATCTTTTAAATAATTTAAAATACGATAAAAAATCTTATGAAAATTCAAATTCTAAAATATTGTTTGAAAAATTCATATTTAATATTGAATATTTTTGTTCCGTTTTTGTTCGGTTTTTATCATGTATTTTTTTATTTTTCAGTTTTTTACTCTTTTTAAAAAAATTAAATTCTATATTCATTTTCTGGGTTATGCCTTTGCTCTCCGTTGCTCCTCACCTCCATCTCTCTCTTCGCCTTTCTCTCTAAAATCTCAGAACTCCGAATTGCTCCCTTTCACGCACCATAGCCCTATTAATTTATTATCTCCTTCTTTGGTTCCAGGTTCGTGTACCCTAATTTGTAACCGTCTAATTCGACGCCGTTTTTTTTCCTAATAATCTATTTTGCGTTTGTTCTCGGAGCATTTCATCTGAGCCATTTCTTCGATTTCGATTAGTGTTTCTCCGGGGGAAACCGTTGCCTGAGATCTTGGTTTTGATTTCGGACATCGAATTTTTTCTCTGCGGGATTTGGGTTCTGCTTTTTCATGCAATTTGCGTCATCGAGCTGGCTCTTGCCGTCATGTTCGTGTTTTCGATTTATTTTGGGCATGTTTCTATTTTTTCTTCATTGGTTTTCGCTTTAGTTATTGTCAACTTTTTAATTTCTGTTTTAGGGTTTTGTTCATGGGTTTTTTTCTTTTTTAATTTAATTTTTTAGAGGTGGGTTTTTGGGTTTATTAGAAATGTAAGTTTTAATTATTATGTTTTGGACTTTGAGACATGAGGGGGAAGGTACCACCCCTTTCATTATCTGATGTTTATCTTTGGTGTCAATTGATGAACTATTGGAATTTGATTTTTTTTTTGTTTTAAAATTTTTACGCTTCTTTCAGTTTATCGTGACAATGTGCCTTGCTTCTGTATTTGTTATTTAATAATCGTTTAATATATAGTAGGACTTTCTCTGATGTGGTTGAAAAGATTAGCCTTACGTGTTTGAGTGATTTAATTATTGCGGAATGATGTATGAATGCTTCACTGTGTTGTAATGCGATTTGGGGTTTGAGGGGCTAGGTTTGATGCATTATTTGTGTTCTTATCTGACAGCTGTTATAAGAGGAGTGTTAAGGCAATAGTGCTTGATAGGGATGGCTGGGATTGCTATTGAGGAACCTGGAGTTGGGAAGTCCGTGGAGGGAATGTTAAGTGGGCAGCGATGTCAAACTGGGGAAGCACTGGCTGAGTGGCGGTCTTCTGAGCAGGTGGAGAATGGAATCCCCTCAACTTCACCCCCTTATTGGGACACTGATGACGATGACGATGGTGGTGAATCTATAATTGTCAAAAATGTTACTTTTCTATTGTTGATGAAATTTAAATTTAAAATTTTCCTTCTTTACAGGACCAAAACCGTCTGAGTTATATGGAAAATATACATGGAAGATAGAAAAATTTTCTCAGATTACCAAACGGGAACTTCGCAGTAATGCATTTGAGGTTGGCGGCTACAAGTGGTATGGTGCTTTCAATAAACTTACTGGTCTCAATGTGCTTTAGCGCTTAACTATCTAAATTTGTTGACATCATTTTAATTTAAATCTATCTACGAATATTTATAACAAGGTAATCAAAGATATAAACTACCCGTATAGCACTAGGGATTTCAACTGCATGTGTTGAGAAGGCTACAGGAAAGTTCATGCCTCACTGATGGAAGGTGTTGACGTTGAAAAGAAAACTATACTAGTTTGCGCTGCTTTCTTCCTATAAGTTGATGACTGATATTTTGTTCGTAGTAAATTAATAGATTAACATATTCAACCGAATTTAAAACCAAGTTGCTTGCTGCTTAGAGCCTCATGTCTGACAATTACTGATTCCTCACCCTTTTCATGTTACAATCGCAATGTATTGTTTCCTTAGGCAGTCCTTATAATGTGAAAAAGCTTGCCGTCGCTGTGTACGGTGTACATATCAGTTTAGTTTTTAACCTAATCATGATGTGGTGTGACAGGTATATTTTAATTTACCCACAAGGTTGTGATGTCTGCAATCATCTCTCTCTGTTTCTTTGTGTTGCAAATCATGACAAACTTCTTCCAGGTTGGAGTCTTCTAGACTCTTCTGATTTCTTTGATGATTGTTAATTTTACCATCATCAATCGATCTGATAGTAATTGATTTCGTTTTGCATTTTTTTTAAAAACTTTCTCACTTTTTTATTTGTAATACAGGATGGAGTCATTTTGCTCAATTCACCATAGCTGTGGTCAATAAAGACCCAAAGAAATCAAAGTATTCTGGTATGTTTGCTAATAGTAGGCTTAGCTGTCGGAGTTCACAATTAGTCTAACGTCATTGTTAAGTGGTTTTCTCTGAGTTTTCTAGATACGTTGCACCGATTTTGGAAGAAGGAGCATGACTGGGGATGGAAAAAATTCATGGAGCTCTCGAAGGTGTATGATGGATTTGTTGACACTTCTGACAATCTGATTATAAAAGCTCAAGTTCAAGTCATTAGGTACATATGATCTATTTTAATAATCTTACAAAGATGCACACAGCCATACATCATTATGTATAAATGTATATTATATAGTGCATAATCTTGACTCCATTTATTTACTTATCTAATATAAAAGATAATGAATGTAATTCTGCTAGTGACAGTGATTGGTCCTTTCCAATACCTACTACAGGATATGAGAAAGCCGGCAAGAATTGTTATTGTCTTCTTCTTGTCATCTTTTTGTTGTTGTTGTTGTTGTTGTTGTCAAATATAGGTTTTATTTGGATTGATGAAAAGCTGGCAAGAAAAGTTTTGGTCAAGTTGGTTCTATAAAAACTTCATTCTATTCTCTTATCATTTGTGAAGTAGGTTGTAACCCATGGATTGCATTTGTTGCCTTTTGTAATCCTTTAATATCTTCCATGATTATTTCTGATTTCACCTAAGTTAAACTCTGAATTTTCTGTTGAAGGTAGAGGATAACTGTTTTTTCTATGTTAGTACAGTGTTATTTTCTATTTGGTTCTTATTTCTGGATTTAACTACAATCTGCTTCAAGTTCGATGGAGTTCTTGTTATATTTTAACAGGACTCAGCTTCCTTGACCATTCTGGTTTCCTTGAATCAAAACTTGCAACATTCATATTGTTTTTTTATTTTTTATATTTTATTTTTATTTTGAATTCAAAGTTGAACTTTAATGGTTGGGGATCCCAGGGTGTTCTTCACCTTGTTACTACATTATCTCTTTTGGATTGATGAAGAATTCCATTGAGATAAAGATAGGGAATATCTTTACATGAAAATAGGAGGAAGGATGAGTGTATAGCAGCATTAGCTGTAGCGAATGAATCTGTTGAAAAATGGTAATGGCAAATGAATCTCTAGAATCTACATCATTTAGCTGTGCATTGTTCTGGACAATCTGGGAAATAATGTACTAACAGAAGTGCAAAGTAAATTGATTGCTGCTTGTTTGTTATGTTGGTTGTCCTGTCTTGTGTTTGTTTTAAACTGAGTTTTTAGTAATGCTTATGCTGGCGTCAGGTTGGATGTTGTCGTTTTGCACTTTTGCTGGCAGTGGTGCAGTGCTCCTTGGAATTTTTGCTTCAGATGTGTGACCATATTTTTTTTGTTATTTATGCACAGGGAGAAAGCTGACAGGCCTTTTCGTTGCCTTGATTGTCAGTATAGGAGAGAACTTGTAAGGGTGTATTTGACAAATGTGGAACAGATTTGCCGTCGTTTTGTGGAGGAGAGAAGAGGCAAACTTGGGAAGTTGATAGAGGATAAAGCTAGGTGGTTAAGGTATTCTATGCTCTTCTGTAGAACTATTAACTGGTTATGTTTGCCTGTAATTATTATCATGCTCCAAAATTTTTCCTGAAAAGGTGGCATATCAAACTATGTAGCCCATGACCATCAGTAAGTTAATACATGAACCATTCAATCATATATAAGTTATAACATACTAGGATTCAGACCCTCGAAACTGAGCAAATGTGAAAAGGAGAAGGTAATGGGGTAATCAATGTTAGATTAATAACTTCTATTGTATGGTGGGTCCTCCTTAATGATTCAAAGTTGGTAAATAACTTCCCACATTAAGCAGAAACTCACTTTAGAGGACCCAAATCCAACTTCATATCTTTGATTTATTGAATCTAATGGTAATTTGCATTTGCAGCTTCTGTACATTCTGGCGGGAAATTGATCAAGCTTCTAGGTGCCGCATGTCTCAGGAAAAGACAGATGTAATTTTGAAAGTAGTTGTAAAGCATTTCTTTATAGAGAAAGAAGTGACTTCTACTTTAGTAATGGACTCCTTATATAGTGGATTGAAGGCTCTTGAAGGCCATACTCCATCAAAGAAAGGTACGGCAAAATTGTTGGATGTTGAGGAACTGCCAGCACCAATTGTTCGCGTTGAGAAAGATATGTTTGTTCTGGTGGATGATGTTCTTCTTCTACTTGAGAGGGCGGCTATAGAACCTCTTCCTCCAAAAGATGAGAAGGGTCCTCAAAATCGTACAAAGGTGAATAATAATTTGTTTTCGTAAAATGTGATTGAGGAAGTATGCTGATGGCTGGTGATAGTAGCAATTAGCAAGTGCACTGGATCTGATTTTGTTAGTATAATAATCTGATTCTCTCTGTTATGACCCTAGATATCTTTTCAGTTATTGACCATCCAAAATGTCAAAGACTGGATTTCAGCCATTGTTTATTAGTTTGTCATCTTGATCAAAGACACTGTTTATAGTGTTGTGTATAGGTTGCTGGTTTGGTATTCTTGGTCTTAGGATTTATGATTTTTGCTAGATTGCTGGTTTTTCATGACAAATATGTTTGCATAGAGCAGTTTACCATTGCAGTATTTATCAACATTGACAGTATAAGATCTTATCAGCTATTCCCTCCAGTAAAAGTAACTGTCCTGTTATAAATGTGAACAGAGATTAAATAAATGATTAATTATGTATGTGGATTTGCGTAATTTTGATGCATTTTACAGTATTATCTAACTTGACAAATCTTCACGTCTTTATTACTTCTTTCAACTATTCTTTCTTCTCGATAATAATAGGGATATGATAAGAAAAAAATAATTTATCTTCTCTAGATCTTATCAGCAGGACTGTTATTTATGTGCAGAAAAGATTAACCAAACAGGATAGTTATGTTTGACTGGAGGTAGTATTTTATACAATTAGTTGTCCTATTCCTTTATCGAAGTTTTATATCATCAGGTGCACCAAATGCCTAAAGGGCAATTGATACTTTAGTAATTCTTTTGAGTGTTAAGAAACCTGGTTCACCTCTTTTGGCAGGATGGAAACACTGGGGAGGACTTCAATAAAGATTCTATTGAGCGTGATGAAAGGCGCCTTACAGAATTGGGTCGTAGGACTTTGGAAATTTTTGTCCTTGCTCATATATTCAGGTTGTAATGCAATTATATCTTAGAAAATATACTCTAAAATTTACTTATATATTTAAAGTAAGCTTAAGGGAGTATTCACACTTAGATCATTTAATGGGCAATGATCATGGTACATTCTGTTGAATTAAGAGTGAATACATACTCACGTTTTCACTTTACAGAGAAATTTGCATTGGAGGAGTGTCTTCCTTAGTTATTGATTCTTCAATTTGTCTTTATTAACTGTTTCTCTACTATTCTTTATTTTAGCTCTTGCTACCTCCTGAATTAAATTTTAGGGCTCCGCATGTAGGGGTTTGTTGATCATTCTGAAGGGGCCTGTTTAAATTGACATCACTCAGCTATGATGCTAACCAATTTCATATTTCATATATTTTCAAGTTTTACTTTCATTTTAAAATTTAAAAGTTCTTTACAATTTTGTGTTTTTGAAGAGGATTAGAGTTTCTTACGAGAGTTCAGTAACTTTCTTTTCTGAGAAGTAGAGTACATGGCTTGCCTCCCTATGTTATTTCAAATGTAATGGCCAGAACTTGTCTTGGGCATCTTCTGGAAATTCCAAGACTATTATTGATCCTATACAATGGCAATTATAATTACCAATAAGATTGTCTATTCATAACCTCAGATTTGCAGTTTAGGGTTGTCTGCAAAGACTTTTGGAATGTTTCTTCTACAGAGTAGAGAATTCTTATCTATAATATTTCAGAGGATGTGAACTGTGAAGTGAGGGCTTTTGACCTTGTTTCCAGTAGATGACATGATACTCTGTAACTAAGTGTGTACTATCTAATCTTCTGAACCGTATTGAGCAATGACTCTATGACTTGATGATAATGGATAACCATGGGACTTGTATGTGGAACTTGATTATATGTTCCATTTGAGACAATAAGAAATGATGCGCAGCTAGCATTATATTTAAAGTCTCATATATGATGATTCGCAATAAGCTTGAGTTCAGTGGAAGCTTGTCCACTCTTGTAGTCTAATATAATTATCAATGCAATAGTGAACAAGTGCTTGTCAAAATATTTGGCAGCGCATGCTTTGTGTTCTTCATGTATGAAGTGTGAATTGTAAACACCTGGTTTTGGTAATATATAATCTGTCTACAATGTTTGTATTGCTCATTCATTTCATTGATATAATTTAGTTTTATGTTGACTTGTATCTTTAAGAGACGAATGGATTACGATGTACTAAGTAACTATTTCATTGGTGCAGCAATAAGATTGAGGTTTCATACCAGGAAGCTGTTGCCCTGAAGAGACAAGAGGAACTTATCCGCGAAGAGGCAGCATGGTTAGCAGAAAGTGAGCAGAAAGCAAAACGTGGACTTAATGATAGGGAAAAGAAAAATAAGAAGAAACAGGTTTGGCACTCATCTTCAGATATCATAAATTTGATTTTACTGATGCTACATCCTGTGTCATCTTAACAAAATTAGTTATACTAGAATATCTGATTGAGATTTGTATGCAATCATCTGATATTTCCAGTTAATAATTTATTTTAAAACTCGAGTCAAGATCAAATCTTTCTTAGAAAATGAATCATAAATAACAAGTATTATAAAATGATCACATTATCCTGTTATTTGTAATGAGCAGCAGCAAAATACATTACTATTTTTTGACATTATATTGAGTTTATATATTAAATCCCATGCTTTGTATATTGGTTTGTAATGAGTTCATTTCTTGGCTTGCATGATTCAACTTTATTAATGTATTTTCTACGTGTCTTAGATCCTTTGATTCTTTTCTACATATCTTAGATCCTTCGATTCTTTTCTACATATCTTTTTTTGGGCTAATGATTTGGAAACTTGGATTATTTTCCCCACTAGGCTGTGTTTGTTTTGAGGTAACGAGACCAAGACTGGGGGGATTGAAACTCAATATCATGTTTGGTGGTCAGAGACTGGAAATAAAATTTCAGTTCTCAGTCCCTTCAGTACCTCTAGAAAGTGGGGACACAAGGGATTGAAATTTTTGGGGATGAAGATTAAAACTTTATTGATATTTCTTTCCTAAAATGCCCTTATTCGAAATTTTATATTCCAAGTCTGCTCCTCATAGTCCTTCCATTGCCACTCCACTGCCAACACTTCATAGCCCTCACCTCTCACCCCCCAACCTCAGCACACCTCTCACCCCCACCACCGTATCTCTGCCATTACCGAATTCCACCACCACCAACAGCAATAAGACCAAGAACAACAACAATCTCATAAACATATGTCAAAATCAGATTCAACAATCATAAACAAGAGGATTTCAAAATCAGGAAAGGAAAGAGAAGAACAGGGGGCAGCATTGGAGATCTGAGGAAGAAGAAATCTTCACCGAAGAAGCTCAACGAAAAGAAGGAACCTCTCCAATCCGAAGAAGAGGAACAGCCACAAGAAGCTGAGGGCAACAATATCACCGTTTTCAATGATCTCGTCAACACTTTCAATTTATCATCCATGGAGGAAAAAGATCCCGAAAAGGATTCAAAGATCTTAAGGAAGAAGGGTTTGGTGTATGATCCTTCTTCTGTGTTCTTCATCAACTTCGTCTTCGTCTTCCAGTGGTGTTTTCGATTTGGGTTCAACTTAGGGTTCCTCCAAAGGTTTTGTGGATGTAGGTTATGGTGAAGATGTGGGGTGCTTCAAGGGGAATACTAGTAATTTCACTTATTTAAGGGTGGCTGCATGGGTAGGGTTAGGGTTTTAATTAATAAGGGTATTTTAGTAATTTCACTTATTTAAGTCTCTATTTTTATCTTAAATCAAACAAGATATTGAGACATAACTCAGTCCTATACACTTTACACCAAATGCAATATAAAGACTTATTAAGTCTTTGTCTCTCAGTCTTTGTCTCTCAGTCTCAGTCTCTCTTCTAAACGCAACCTTAATACCTTATAAGCCGTTTTAGTATACTCTAATGATATTTTTCCAGATGTTCACATTCTTTTGAATTGCTTGCTTTCCTGATGTGCATGTTTTTGTGTTGGTTGGGTTTTCTGAAAGTAGTTCTTTCACTTCAGGCCAAACAGAAACGGAACAATCGAAAAGGAAAGGATAAAGGGAGGGAGGAGAGGCCAACCATGGCTGTACTTGACAAGCACCATGAAAATGCTGCTGATGAGAAAAAGGATTCTAACATGGAGGAAGTTCATACTCAGGATGAAAAGTTTGAAGCCCTGGATGTTGTGTCTGATGCGTCAGACTCCATTGATGGAGTTGGTGAAGTGCTTCAGCTTGACTCAGAAGACAGAGATGCTGGTCCTGCTAATTGGGATACTGATACATCTGAAATTCATCCTACAACTGAGGCTAGTAGCAATGGGGTAGGCAGCCTTTCATCTATGCAAAATGGAATTGCTGAGAAGAGAAGCAGTTTAGTGATGGATGACAGTTCTTCAACATGCTCCACTGATTCGTTGCCATCTGCAGTGATGAATGACCGGACCTCATTTTCAAATTACAAAGTCCAAAAGTCCCCTAGCAGGTAACCATATAGCTCATGGTGTGTTTCATGTGGATGGATTTTGATTTCAATGATTTATGCATGTTATTGATTTGGCACTATGTATCTGTAGAAGTAAGAACCAAGGTAAAACATCATGCGGTGGAGGTAGTTGGACAACTGAAATGGATAGTCAGCTATCTGGTTCCACTGCAGAGGTTGGGGACATTAATAATGCATCAGGAAGTGGTAAAGTTGGTCAATCTGAGCCCGAGAGTGGTGTTCTTTGCTTGCAGGATCGATTAAAGTGGCTTGAGAAGCATGATAGCAAGGTGGTCTTAGTTTCGAGATATCTTGTACAATTTGCTATAATTACTGGATATGTCCTGTTTTTGCCCATTGTTTTCAAGATGTCTCACTTCCTACTTGGAGAGCCAGATTGGTTTCTTCATTGAGAATCACTTCAAAAGACATTTTAAAAGATCTTGGATATGAGATGACTGCTGATCTTGTTTGCCTTATTTTGCTCCAAGTCTGGCAAAGTAATTTGATACTCTAGGGCCAAAAGAAGTTGATGTTTCAATATAGCTTTCATATCTAGAGAATGATCTACACAGGAATTGAATGCTCAACAATGATGCTTATATTTTTTTCTCTCCCATCATTCAGATGTGATTTTAGGATAGTTTTTTATGCTGCTTCCAAACCATAATTTTAGATAAATCGCTTTGTATCTATGTAGCAATGCCCTAGATGCTTTATGTTGAAATAGCAGGAAACTTGATTTGAAATGGTAGTAAAAATGGATAGGTGAATTCTTTTCCTTAATTTTTGTAATCATCCCATGCTTTTTTAATCTTTTCTTTTTCCTGCTACAAACTAGTCTCGTTTTCAATAGATGATTTTAATGTGTCCAATCTTATATTGAAGTATCTTTTCATAGTACTGTTGCAGTTTGAGCCTGATATTATTCCCTCCTACTTTTCTAATTGATAGGAAGACGAGCAGAGCACTGAAGAATGTATTGATGCTGAAAGATCTGTTGAAATAGAAAGCCTACAGAAAGAGAAGACATCAGTGGTGCCATCCTCACCAAGCAGTCCTCAAGGGAGCTTACTCTCATCTGTTAAAATGAAGTCAGAACACCACGCTAGTGCTACTGTAGATCCTGTTCATGTCAGGAAAACATCTTTAAGTGGTTCACAGCAAACCGACAAAGATGCATCTTTAACTTCGGTATCCCAAGTAACAATTGTGCCCAAGAGAGAATTCCAGAAGACTTCACCCCCTAGATTAACTGAGAGATCAATGTCCCAATCACCTATGATGTCACGGCCTTCAAGTGCTCCTCTAGTTCCTGGTCCCAGACCAACTGCCCCTGTTATTTCCATGGTGCAAACTCCACTACTTGCACGCTCAGTGAGTGCAACTGGTTGCTTAGGTCCTGATCCCTCTTCTGCAACTCATAATTATGTTCCTCAGTCTTACAGGAATGCAATAATAGGAAACCCTGTGGCCTCTGCTAGTCTCAGTCATTCCAGCTCCAATTCAGGCGTAAACCAAACTCCTGGTTACTCACAACCACCCCCCTTGGCATCATCACCAGTATATGTGTCGCATAGCTCGGACAAAATGGATTCTAATGCTGGCCAGTCTGCTCTTCCCTTTGGCATGATTACACAGGATATTTTACAGAATGGCCCGCAGTGGCTTGACGGCTCACAAAGGGAAGCCAGCAGGAGTATGCACTATGAACCACCTTCACGACTTAATGAAGTTCAAAACCTTGACTTCTACAGGTCGGTACACAATAGATCTCTGGGAAATATACCCGGTGAGTTCCTAGCCTGCACATCGGGGCGTCAGAGCCAAGGATTGCTCGTGGATGAGTTCCCACATCTTGATATCATAAATGATCTGCTTGATGATGAACAAAGTATCGGGGAGACAACCAGTGCAAGTTCTGTCTTCCAGTCACCCAATGATGGACCGCAGTTACTAAATCGGCAGTTCACTTTTCCTGGAGACTTAGGTACAAATGATTTGGGATCGTCAAGCAGTTGTAGGTTTGAGCGGTCACATAGTTACCATGATCCTGGGTTTCAGCAAGGTTATAGCTCATCTAGTGGGCATTTTGACTCACTGAGGGATTATCTTCCCCAGGTGAGTACACTACCATATGGAAATGGCAAGGTAGATAGGATGATGCCAAACCAGTGGCGGGTGGCTGGATCCGATCTGTCTTATTTAGGAATGAGAAATACGCAAAATGGTTACTCATACTATCAAGATTACTCAAACACGAGTGGTGTCAATGGCTATACTGTATTCAGGCCTTCAAATGGTTCCTAGAGGAAAAAGGATCAGGAAGGTTGCCTACACATTAGTAGTAAACAAAAGTAATAATGTACTTGAGGAGATTGTTGGGTTTCTTTGGATTGGAGTGAGGTTGTAATCCCTTGATAAAATATTTTGTAAAGAGAGCTGAGTAATTTGCTTCCAGTTTTTATTGAAAGTAGACATGTCCTGGCTTCCCGAATTATCGTTATTTCTAAGCGTTCAAGAGTTCTGGGGTTTTGGTTTTCGGGGATGTTTAGGCACTATTACATTCATTTCGAAAATGGATTTCACGCGTTGAACTAGAGGCATCCAAATCGAAGATAAATCTGTTGTAAGCAGGCCATGTTTTTATTTGGAAGATATGCCTTGGTATTGAATGATTGTATTGTGGTAGAGTGAACTACTATTTTTATCTATTAAAGTTTAAAATATTAACCAATACAAAAAAAAAATTTAAAATATTGACAAATTTATTCATGAATAAACAAAAATTTTGTATTCACAAAAGATGAAAAAGAGTTGTCATTTTTACCTATAGAAATTTGAAATATTAATAAATTTATCCATGAATAAAATTAACAATTGAGTATTTTTATCACATAAAAATTATTTTTGTGAGTACAAAATTAATTTTATTTATATGTAGTTAAATTGTCAATGTTTTAAAATTTTATTATTAGAAATAATAATTTATTCTGTTTGACTTTAAAAATTGATTGTAGAGACAACTTTCAAGTTAGGCCTAATGCGCAACGATGGTATGATAAAGGTGCAGTAAGCATAAACTTTTTTTAGGATGCAAGGGTCTTATTATTTCTGTTGATCACATTTGAAAAAACGATTTACTTATTAAAATATATTATTAATTATATTATTGAGTCTATTATATTATTTTTACATGATATTATATCCAAGGGAACTCATGTATTGGTATCATTTCATGTATTAATAGCCAGTAGTGTATTTAATCTACTTTTTTATAAATTGTGGTTAATAACAAATTTGAACTTAGGCAAAATAGTAATTATTTTATATTAAAATTAAAAAGATTATGGATTTAGCTCTATATATATATATATATATATATATATATATATATATATATATATATATATATATTAGCATTTTAGGAAATAAAATTTGTGCACTAACCCTCTCATATTTTAAAACTTTTCCGTAAAGAGTTTTTTCTTTATTGAAATCTTTTAGTATTACACAGTTACACTTAAAATATCATAATTGAAACAATTTGAATATTTTACAATTATAAAAGCATAATATATAATATATAAATAAGCATGAAATACAAAATCAAAGCTTAATATTGTTTCGAAAAGATAAATATATAATTTTAGATTTAAGGTTGTTTAATTGTATTTGAAATAAAATATGAATTCAATTTAAAAAGACTAAAATATTTAGAATTTATTTAAAAAAAAGGCTAAAACACCCTTATCCAGTACCTTATTGGTGAGACCAAGGTTCTGAAAATCGAACCGGTCATCGAACCGTTCTATTGACTGGTTCACTGGTTTATTGGTTCAACCGATTCAACCGTGGTTCAACCGAAATAACCGTTTTATAATAAAATAATAAATAAAATATAAATAAGTACATCAAGATTAACAAAAATCAACTATATTTAACTAAGATTAACAAAATTTTCAAACATAATTTTAACAAGATAAATTAACAGAGTTTTCAAACCAATTTTAATAAGTTCAGCACAACGATTAATAGAAAAAAAAGGCTAGCACTGTATGCAAAAAAAAAAAGTAATCTCTAGCTCTCCAATTGCTTAACCTCCTTTTCTTCCCAACACCTTCAAAATAATCTCTAGCTCATCCCACAATAAGTTATATCAATTAGAAATTATCAAACCACATTCATTTTTTATGCAAAAAAAGTTTTATCATGGAAAGCTTCATTGCAAGAATGCAAGAATGCAAGTCTGGCGTGCAGGTCCTCGGACAGCAAATCAATACAAACATTCAAGAAAAAGAAAGGCAACACAGCAACAACACAATAAAAAATTAAAGGAACATTTAAAACACAGCAACAACTCAACACTTATAGGAACATTTAAAACACAGCAACAAAGAAAGAAATATGTAAGAATCAGTATTGCTGAGAACAATAATTTGAACGTGTATGCTCAAAGAATCAAAGGCTAAGCTTCACTGGGAAAGTGAAAAACACCCCCAACGAAGGAAACTTCAATCACAGCTTAAACCAAAATTCACAATCCCTTTAAATTGAAGCAGCAAGCAACTTGAGAACTAATGCAAGGTTAACAAGATTAAGCAGTGAACTAAATCAGCTTAATTCTAACAAAGATTAAATGAGCTAAATCAACTAATTATTCAATGATTTAATCCAAAAAACATAATAATACATCACAGGAGCAGAGCTAACAATGATTCAAATTTCAATCTGAGTAGCACTAATAGAATCTAAAAAAAATCAATGTTCAGGCAGAATCTCAAACAAATCATTGAACCAATGTTCAGAGCAAAGATAAAAAAAAACAGAGAACGAAAATTTTTAAAAAATGAAGCCATTGCCTTCGTGAGGTCGAGGAAGCCGCACCAATTGTTGAATGAGGAAGAAGCGCAGAGCCGCAGACGACCGGACGAAGACACGGTGGTGTCTGAGCGCATCGGAGGCGGCGTTGAGTGAGACCCTTGCGGCGGTGGAGGAGTAACCTAGGGTTTGTGTTTTGGGAGTGGGGGGCTGTGTACCTGTATTTGAATGAGGAGGAGGAGGAGAAGTGGGGAACCTGCGCGATGGAGGCTTCCACGTTCGCACGGTGGCTGCGCGATGGAAGGGAAGGAAGGCTGCGAGGGCTGCGGTGAGATGGAGGGGAAGTAAGGGAGCATGCGGCGGCTATTTGAAGTTCCGACGATGGCGGTAGCAGGCGGTGGCTGGACAGACGACCAGGAGCTCGATAAGAGGAGCCCTGAACTTAGTGTGAGAGAGGCACTGAGGTAGAGACCGTTCTGGATCTGGATTCGATGCTGGAGTCTGGACGATGGAACTTGGCTAGGGCTGTTAGTGTGCAGCATATAGAAACGACGGCGTTTTGTTCCTTATTCAAAAAACCGGCCGGGTCACGGTTCGGTTCGACCGACCGGTTCTCTGTCGGTTCAACGGTTCAATTGCGGTTTTTGAAATTAGCGGTTTTAGCATTTGTTCGATTCGTTTTTTGTAGCGGTTCACGGTTTAACCGGTTCGACCGGCCGGTCCGAACCGGTTTTCCGAACATTGGGTGAGACTGATATAAGGCTCGGATATTTGATATGTACTTCCCATGTCAATGTGAATATGGAAACAAATAATTATAATCATTAAATTTGTTTCAAAATTTTGTTGCGATTCTATGTAAGCATCTTCAATTTGAGTTTGCATAGGATAGTGTATGATTGCATAGAAACATTTTAATTTTGAATTTTGGGGTTGCTGTTAGCTAACCAAGTACAAGAGAATAGTAAAGCACTTTATTCGTTTTGGTACCTTGTTCTGAGGGTTATCTGAAATGGGGTTGTTTTTGGGCTTGTAAGTGAAGCCCAAATCCTCAATAGAATGTGTTTCGACTTGTCCCATGTCCTGTGACCGTCGTCCGAGTTGTTCGTGAGAAAGTGGGGGGGGGGGGTGAAACCTACAAAATACTCCGATGCCTAAGTCAGCAAGGGTTTCAGCAGGTTTTTTGTGTATTGGAACTTAAATGTTTTGAGTGTATCAGGGTATTTATAGAAGATGAGCCAATAACCACCATTGGAGTAGTTTCACTTTTGATGGTGGATAACCGTTCCTTTATTATAGGGTTGTTAGGATATCTCTTCTAGAAGTGGGTGAGAGATTCAGGGAGGCAGTTACTTATTTGGATGAGCATAAGCTGCCCGTTTTCATCGGATCCGACCTCCTTAAAGAGGTTGAATAAACGGTAGAGGCCATTCTCTTTATTGGGCCTTTCAGCTTTAGTGGGCATGGCTTAGCACTTCAAATCAGCATTAAACCTTCCAAAATTGGGCTAGACAAGTTCCAAAATGGCGAGCCATGTGTCTTTTTATTGAAGTCACACGCAGGGACTTGTGCGTACGCACACTTGCTGATTTTTCACCTGTACGTACGCACAGGGTTGTTCATAGGCACACTTGCTGATTTCTGTATTATGCGTGGGCACTGGTGATTTTGACCCTTGTGCGTGGGGACAGAAAGTGTGTGTGGGCACACTCTGAAATACTTTTCTCCTTTGTTTTCTTCATGTTTTTTCCCTTTTTGCATGCTTTCTTCCACTTCTACCAAATCATTCTTGCCTCTAGGACCTGAAATCACTCAACAAACATATGACGGCATCGAATGGAATAAAAGTGGGATTAAATTGCTATTTTGGTGAATAAGTATGACTTTCTATGATGAAACACAAAAGTATGCTATTTTGGTGAATAAGTTTGAGTTTATGTGATGAAATCCATCCAATTCAAGCAAAAAATTATCATCAAATATGGACTCATCAATGAGGGTGGGTGATTTCCTCAGACCCCACATCTCAACGTAAGCGGGATTAACCAACCATCCTTACGCCGGCGCTGTAACCTCGAGAAAGCGAGATATATCAATCGTCCTCGCCAGGCGTAAAGCAAATTACCAATCATAACATATCATAATATGTATTCAGTTCAGCGATCACTTCTCATATATCGCAAGTTCATTAACCCCAGTCTTTCATATATTATCATTAACTTTCATTTCATCAGTTTATTGTCCTTCTCAGAATTAGGCCCGTTACACCACTCAATACATTTCAAAAATTCACTTTTGTAACAACCATGATTTTCGAGTATGCGAGATCTTTTCTGAAGGCACGAAATCCTATGGAAGATCAGTAAGGGGAGAATCTCTGATATATCATCAAGTATCTCAATCCTCATTGTCATTATTTCATCTTCAAGCTAGAACCTTTTTGAGGCAAGCTCGATAATGCAGTCACGAAGAACCTAGTTTTTGAACCGTATCGGTTAGGAGTTTTGATTCTGCTTTCCGTAAATAGTCTCAATTTGACAAACCGGACCCGATTCGTGAGAGAAGAGATATGATAGGATAATATTATCATTATATTAGTATTAAAAGCTGCTTGAATGGTATTATAAGGTTACCTGTCTGTTTTAGTTAAAAATAGAAAATCGATTTAACCGGGTTCATAGTTTACTGGTGCAGCTTAGCACCAGCACTCTCTGATGACTCTAGCAATGCTAAGGTCTCATTATACATGTTTTATTCTCATAATAAATATGTTACTAGTGTCATTTATGCTAGTAGCTCAGAAAATAATTTTTAAAGATATTTTTACAAGTGTTCCGATACATCTAGTTTTAGTAGTTATACACTTGAGATATTTTAATATTATTTTAATCCACCACCAAGCCAACCAATCACAACTCACCCTACACCCCCAAAACACCCAAGGCTGGCTCATTTTCACTTTGTGGCCAAAAATAGGAAGAGAGAAAAAGAGAGAAAAGTTCTTAGTTCCAAATCTTCAAAGCTTGATTTCTTCTGACCTAAAACTCAAATCAAAACTCCGATTTCACCAAAATGATCCTCTCTTCTTCCTCCACATAACCATATAACTTATCAAGAATGGAAATAAGGTGAGATGGCTGTTCCTTTCCCCTTTCAATTCGGTTTTCAAGGAAACATGCTTAAACATGTATTTTCTTGATGTTCTTCCTTAGGAATCATGCTTAACTTGACTTGAGAGCCAAGAAACGTTAATTTCCAGCAAGTCTAAGGTGAGATATCCCTTTCTAACGTGCTGAGAGAGATTTGGCAGTTGAGGGTTTTTGGATTTAAAGTTGTTCTTGATGTGATTTAGGAGGAAAAAGTGCTTAAGGACCACCTAAGGACATAACCGAATCAGGAGCAGCAAAACCAGGTACGGTTTGATAAAATTAATCTTGATTGATTGGGTTTGAGTTGTGTAATTATGATATGGTTTGGTTATGCTTGAAATTGATTGTTTATATGAGTGATTCTTGTTGAAATTTTGGTGAAAATTTGATGAAATTTGATGATATTTAACTTTGAATTTGTGTTCTTCATGGCTGCTGAAAAATGAAACCCTAGGCCTTAAATTGGGGTTCAATTTGTGTTAAAACCATGTGGAAAATATGGGGTTTTAGTGGCTGGGAATTTATTTTGAATTATGGTAAAAATTGGTTGCTGAAAAGATTGAAAAACGGGTAAAAACAGAGAAAGAATATGAAGAATTTACGAAGAACACGAAGAAAACTTTGAGTGTGACGAAGATCATTGAAGAACACCTTTTAGATCTTAAAAAGGGCAAGGTTGTAATTATTTTGGTGTTTGAGGGGTTATTTTGTAATTTCTGAAAGTTAGGGTGGTTAAAGTAGAAATATTAAAAGTTATGGATGGTAAAAAGTAAATCTTAAAGGTTAAAAGTTAAAGTGGGGTAATTTTCGAAAATTTAATGATAAAATAATAAATAATAATAAAATATTAAATAATAATATTTAATTAAAAATAATATTTTAATAAAAATAATAAAATAATGCAGAAAAGGCAGTTTTCTGTAAAAGTTTTAGAAAGACAACTTTAAGCGCAAAATCTCATAATTACCTTCATAAAACACCTAGGGAGTGGTAATAACATGATAGTGAGGCAAAGATAAAGGAAAGATAAGAAGTTAAAGAAAAGATAAAAACCAAAGAAAAGTCTGTAAAGTTTTAATGACAGAAAAACAGACAGAAATTAGTGAACGAACTAGGGCAACATAGTTAGTCCTTGAGTTGCGACTAGGGTTAGGTATTATATGAAAAGTTAAACTGTTTCAGTATAGACTTAATGAACCTATACTTGGGACAGGCTAACTATTCATACCGAAATTTACATAAGCTTTAAATACATACGTTAAACAGAGAAATCAGAAAAAAGTAAAGAGATATAGAGAAGAGAGTAATTAGAGCAGAGTAAAGAGACAAATAGAAAAGAGTAGTATGATAAAAAGCAGAGGACCTGTTGAAGGGTCATTTGTTGCTTGAAGCAACCTAAGAGGTGCTTGTTTATTTATTTGTTGCATTAAGGCAACTCCAGAGTTATTTGTTTGTTCATCTGCTGCATTGAGGCAGTCAGATAGATGGTGGTGCGACCACTGAGAACGCTTTCCTGCGGTACAGATCCATATTTTAATTCTGTAAGACAGAGGGGTTATTTCCTGCTACAGAAGTACCGTGACCACTTGTTCCATTTCTGTAGTGGCAGAGGGGTTATTTCCTGTATACAAAAGGTGTGTCGGCATACATCCCTGCAATGGCAGATGTGTTATTTTCTGCGTGCAGTGGACCCTGTGGTGGCAGAGGGGTTATTTCCTGTACACAGGGGGTATATCCAAGTGGAAAGCCATACCTGTTTCAGCTGCTTCTGGTTACGTTGGGAGCGGGTAGAAACTGACAGATGAGCTCATTACCTGCACTAGGGCTAGACATGCATCATACTTGGTTGTGCATTTCCTCTGTTATGATTGTTGTATGAATGTATGCTTTCCTTGTGTGTCTCCGTGTTTTTGTTATTTTCTTGTATTCTTCTATTTGTGTTATGCTATCTGTTTTCTCTATCTTCCCTATTTATTTGTATCTTCTATTTACTGTTTTCTGTATTCTACTATTTGCTTGCTAAATAATACGAAGTTAATGAACTTAACTAATAACCCCGACCCTACTAAGAACTCCCCAGTTCTTACCCATTCTCTCTCCCTTCCCCCTCTAGATGGAAGCAAGGGCATCCTTCCGTAGTCCACTGATGATCATTCTGCAAAAGGGTTCTGCTCTAGGTGTCTTCTGAGTCGAGAGTGAACTCCGTTATCTATTTATATGTATATACTGTGAGACCAGCCGACATCTATGCCCCGTTTATCTATGAACTTTAACCTAAGTCCTCCGTACGATGCTGTTGTTATGCGGCCACTCAATAAAGTACCAGTGATATGCTCTAAGACGATGTATGATCATTGACGTTAGGATTTTTGCTAGTAAAGAATTTATAAAAATATTCGAGTTGTAGATATAGCTTCTAAACTAACAGAAATCCCTTCGTACAAAAGTTTTGGTTGTCACAAGTAACAAACCCCTTTAAAATTGATAACCGAGTATTTGAACCTCGGGTCGTCTTCTCAAGGAATTGCAGGGAGGTATATTCTTATTATTGGTTATGAAAAAGTGTGTTTTGGGGTTTTGGATTAAGGTAAAAGGTTAGTTGAATGACAAGTAAGATAAAATAATAATAACTGTAAAATAAACCTTTGGCAAGGTATAAGAACTGGATGTCCTATCCTAGTTATCCTTATCAATTGTGATGAGAATTGGATTTTTCTCCCACCTTGTTAACCTTTAACTATGAAGGTAAGTTAAGTGGATGAATTAATTCGAATCCTCAAGTCCTAGTCTTTCCTTGGGAAAGGCTAGAGTTATTGGAATATGAATTAATGAAATGAAGAAATCCAATTTTCAATCAACAATGAGTTTGATAACTCTAGAGTCACCAATTATTTAACCAAAGCCAAAAGGGAAACTATCTAAATTAAATAAAAAGCATTCATAAATAAAACAATCATAAATTGAAATACCTCAAATAACATTAATTAAGAAAATCAATCCAAACATGGAACATTGAAAATAAATAAATACAAAGAACATTGAACCTGGGATTGAGAGTCACTCCTAAAACTAAGAGAAGTCCTAAATCCTAATCCTAAGAGAGAGGAGAGAACCTCTCTCTCTGAAAACTACATCTAAAATAATAAAAAGAGAATTATGAATAGCATGATGAGTCTCTGCAAGTTCCCTGACTTTAATCTGTGTTTCTGGGCCAAAAACTGGGTTGAAATACGGCCCAGAATCTCTACCAGCGACTTTTGTAATTCTGCAGATCGCGCTCGTCACGCGATCACGTCATCCATACGGACACGTCATTCGCGTTTTTTCCCTACCACGCGTTCGCGTCGTCCATGCTTCCGCGTCACTTGTGCTTTTCCAATCCGCGCGGTCGCGTGAGCCATGCGATTGCGTCACTTTGATTTCTTCTGTTTCACGCGGTCGCATGAGCCATGCGACCGCGTGACTTTTCGCTGGTCATCTCCTCAATTCCTTGTATTCATTCCATCTTTGCATACTTCTTCTTGATTCTTTAAGCCATTCCTGCCCTATGAAGCCTGAAACACTTAACATACAGATCAAGGCATCGAATGGTAATAAGAGAGGATTAAGAGTAGCTAAATTAAGACCAAAGAAGCATGTTTTCAATCATGTAATAATTTTAGGAAGGAAATATAAATGCATGCTAATCATATGAATAAGTGGGTAAAGACCATGATAAAACCACACAATTAAACACATTGTAAACCATAAAATAGTAGTTTATCAACCTCCCCACACTTAAATATTAGCATGTCCTCATGCTAAACTCAAGGAGACCAAATAAATGAGTAGGGAAAGGCAAGACTCATGCAATGCAACCTATGAATGTGAATGCAACTACATGCTAAAATGATTCTACCTACTTGGTGAAAAAGTAAATAAATCTTTCAAGAATAAATATTAACTGGATTTCACTAATTCAAATCACAAAATACAATATAAATAACTTGCAAGAAGAAAATAGCTCATAAAAGCAGGGAACATAGAATTAAGCACTGAACCCTTACTAGTAGTGTATATCATTCTAACTCTCAAGTATCTAGGGTCAATTCTCTCAATTCTCTACTAATCTTGCTTTCTCTAGCTTACTCTTCATCTAACAATCAACAAAAATTTAATGTACCAATACACAAATCAAGAGGTCTTTTA
Organism: Arachis stenosperma; assembly: GCF_014773155.1. Taxonomy (NCBI): domain Eukaryota; kingdom Viridiplantae; phylum Streptophyta; class Magnoliopsida; order Fabales; family Fabaceae; genus Arachis; species Arachis stenosperma. The sequence continues at coordinate 43,241,898 of NC_080378.1, read as the reverse complement.
AGGGTTGTAATGGGGTTAGGGTCAAGGTAGGATTGTATTTGGCCAAGTGGACTAAAATTTGAATCCTTAATTAACATAAACTTTCCACCTAACTTAAGACAATCCATTTAATTAAAATACAAAATCTAACTTCCCATCAACTGTGTTTACTACATATTTATGCATTCCAAGTTTTGAGTACAGCTCATATGCATTGATTTCACTTATTTATTTTGGGGCATTTTGTCCCCTTTTATTACTTGCTTTTTTTTTATTCTTCTTAATGCATATGATTAAGGTTTTGAATGCATAAACATGTTCTTAACATTTTTCATATTTTTACACAAAGTCTAACATACTCAATTCCCAAACCAAGCGTTTCCAAACCCACTTTTCCCCACACTTAATTCATGCGCATTCTCAGTAGTCTAAGCTAATCAAGGATTCAAATCAGGGACATTATTGTTTTCCACTTAGAGTTAGTGATGAGATAAAGTAAAGAACAAGGGGTAAAATAGGCTCAACATGGGTTTGCAAAGGATGATAAAAGGTAAGGCCATAAGGATATGTAAGCTCAGTGAAACAAGGCCTCAATCATATAAGTGCATGCATACATCAAATAATGGAAATATAGAATTAAGCAAGGCAAAGATCACAATTTTAGAGAGAAAAACACACACCAAAAATAAAAAATTGGTTGATAAAATGCAACCAATTCAAATAGGCTCAAAAATCTCACAGGTTTTATGTGTTCGAGCTCTAGACTATGTTCCAATAATATTTCTTCAAACAAGTTTTTCAAAAAGTTTTATTCAAATTAGTGAAATACTATAAAAATTTCTTTAAAAAGAAAATATTACTTTAACCAAGTGGTAAAATATGCAAAAATCAAACAAATATGCAATCAATCATGCAAATGCAACAATGAACAAGGAAAATAAAATAAAACATTGGTGTTGAGAAGGGACTAACTAACCCGTGGAGATCGGTATCGACCTCCCCACACTTAAAGATTGCACCGTCCTCGGTGCATGCTGAGATGTGCAGGTGGATGGGGGTTGTAGTTCCTCAGCTAGTGCTCTTTTGTGTTCCTGTCCTTGCCGGTGGTTTGGGAGTAGCTTTCTCTGTTTACCCTTCTTGGTGGCCATCCTGAAAGGGAAAAAAGGAAAGTAACAAGCAAAGCTAGGGGATCCAGCAAGGAAGAGAGCGGGAAAGGTGGTAATCAATGCACAGTAAAGAAGAATGATGTTGACACATGGTCATGACTACATGTGAAAAGTCATCAATGGAAATATAGTAAGTGCATGTGATGACAGTTAAATGCAAGATGTTTATTGGCATGCTGGCAAAGGCATGAGTAGCATAGATCAAGCATTCAATGTCCAAGTTGGATTACCAAGTCTTCCAAACTAATAATATGTTTGGAAAAACAATTATATTTAAATAATAAAATAGAGAATGGGTTATGTGAAAAGCAGGCATTTAGAGTAGTAGATTTAAAAGAAATCTAAAAATAGTTTAAAATGTCATATGGGCGTTTTCACAAACACATAGCATGCATGTTAAATAAGGTGTGAAAAATATTAATTAGAACATGCAAGCACCCTTATAATAATATATAATTGTTTAAACAAATCCCAAATAATCCATAAGCAAAATATGGGGAATAGTGACCCAAATAAATTTTCAACACCAATTAAAAGAAAAAAGAAGAAAAAGAAAGGAAGGAAGAAAGAAATAAGAAGGGAAAGAAAAGATGTAGATTTGGGGGAGAAAAGAGAAGATATCTTGGCTGATCTGGATAAGTTGTGCGGCGCAGGCGACGCGAACGCGTGAGTGACGCGTTCGCGCGGTTGGCGCTATTGTCAAGTGACGCGGCCGCGTGGGGCACGCGGTCGCGTGAGTGAATTCGTGCTACAGGCGCGAGGGCAGCCGCGCGCTCGCGCAACTTTCTGTTCAAAATCTTATTTTGCCAAAAAATCTGGGTGACGCGGTCGCGTGGGTGATGCTATCGCGTGGATGGCCATTTTTGAAAGACGACGCGGCCGCGTGGGGCACGCATTCGCATGGGAGGGCTTGGGCTTCTAGTACGAGTCCAGCCCAATTTCAGCACAACTTTCGGCCATGCACGTTTTTGACGTCGATTTTCATGGCACACGACCGCGTGGGAGGCCAAAGTTCCACATGACACGGTCGCATGAGCGACGTGGTCGCGTGGGGTCAAAGTATGCTAAAGGCGCGCCTCCAGCCACGCTCTCGCGTGACTCTCTGTTCAATTCTTTTCTTCCCAACGCACTAGTGACGCGGACGCGTCGCATGCATGTTTTTTATTTATTTTTTTTATGATTATACAGTATGCAGAGTGCAATGCTTAATATGAATGCTATGCATGATTCTAGGTTCAATAAAAATCAAAAACAAACAAAACATACTAGAATTAAAACTGAAAAGGGACGATCATACCATGGTGGGTTGTCACCCACCTAGCACTTTTAGTTAAAGTCCTTAAGTTGGACATTTGGCGAGCTCCTTGTCATGGTGGCTTATGCTTGTACTGATCCAGGAATCCTCAATAATGTTTGGAGTTCCAGTAGCCTCCGGGGTCCCAAACTAGGCATGTAAAGCCCTTAAGAAACTTCAAACAGATTCTTAGGCTCTCGGGATGACAAATGTCAGAGCAGATTCCAGGATCCCAAATCTTGCTTTTACACCCATTTGTGTCGGGATCTGTATCTTTCCAGCTGGGTAATAAGTAATTTGAATTCTCACTGCAGCTATGATGAGCGGATAATTTATACGCTTTTTGGCATTGTTTTTAGTATGTTTTTAGTATGTTTTAGTTAGTTTTTAGTATATTTTTTTTAGTTTCTAGTTAAAATTCACTTTTCTGGACTTTACTATGAGTTTGTGTGTTTTTCTGTGATTTCAGGTATTTTCTGGCTGAAATTGAGGGACCTGAGCAAAAATCTGATTCAGAGGCTGAAAAGAACTGCAGATGCTGTTGGATTCTGACCTCCCTACATTCGAAGTAGATTTTCTGGAGCTACAGAAGCCCAATTGGCACGCTCTCAACGGCGTTGGAAAGTAGACATCCTGGGCTTTCCAGATAATAGTCCCTACTTTGCCTAAGATTTGATGGCCCAAACCGGCGTTCCAAATCAGCTCAAAACTGCCTGGCGTTAAACGCCGGAACTGGCACAAGAATGGGAGTTAAACGCCCAAACTGGCATAAAAGCTGGCGTTTAACTCCAAGAAAAGTCTCTACACATGAAAGCTTCAATGCTCAGCCCAAGCACACACCAAGTGGGCCCGGAAGTAGATTTTTATGTCATTTACTCATCTTTGTAAACCCTAGGCTACTAGTTCTCTACAAATAGGACCTTTTGCTATTGTATTTATCATCTTGAGACCTTTGAATCTTTTGATCACGTTTTGGGGGCTGGCCTCACGGCTATTGTTCTACACACCATAGATTAAGGTGTGTAGCTCCGCTGTACCTCGAGTATTAATGCAATTACTATTGTTCTTCTATTCAATTCAGCTTGTTCTTGTTCTAAGATATCACTTGTTCTTCAACTTGATGAATGTGATGATCCGTGACACTCATCATCATTCTCACCTATGAACGTGTGCCTGACAACCACCTCCGTTCTACCTTAGATTGAGTGGATATCTCTTGGATCCCTTAATCAGAATCTTCGTGGTATAAGCTAGAATTGATGGCGGCATTCAAGAGAATCCGGAAGGTCTAAACCTTATCTGTGGTATTCTGAGTAGGATTCAATGATTGAATGACTGTGACGAGCTTCAAACTCCTGAAGGCTGGGCGTTAGTGACAGACGCAAAAGAATCAATGGATTCTATTCCAACTTGATTGAGAACCGACAGATGATTAGCCATTCAACAAGTCGGAATCTTAATGGTTCAAAAGTTCTATGCCAATGCATGGATCACCAAGAGCCATGATCAAAGTGTGAACCCGAACCCAAAGAATTGGCTTACAATGGTTCGGGGGAAATGCTTAGATTTTAGTCCGGAAAATGTAAGGTTGGCATTTAACTTGCCCATGATGCAAGGAGATGAACACCCTTACACTAGAAGGGTCAACTTTGATCAAAGGTTAGACCAAGTCCTCATAGACATTTGTTTAGAGGGCACTCAATGGAAGAGAGATTCAAGAGGGAAGCCAGTTCAACTAAGAAGGCATGACCTCAAGCCCGTGGCTAGGGGATGGTTGGAGTTTATCCAACGCACTAGCAACCGGTCCGATGTTACCATAGACCGGGCCATCATGATTCATAGCATCATGATTGGAGAGGAAGTAGAAGTTCATGAGGTTATAGCCCAAGAACTTTATAAGGTGGCGGACAAGTCCTCTACTTTGGCAAGGTTAGCCTTTCCTCATCTCATTTGTCACCTCTGTTATTCAGTTGGAATTGACATAGAGGGAGACACCCTCATTGATTAGGACAAGCCCATCACTAAGAAAAGGATGGAGCAAACAAGAGATCCCACTCATCATGAAATCCCTGAGATACCTCAAGGGATGCACTTTCCTCCACAAAACTATTGGGAGCAAATCAACACCTCCCTAGGAGAATTGAGTTCCAACATGGGACAACTAAGGGTTGAGCACCAAGAGCATTCCATCTTCCTCCATGAAATTAGAGAAGATCAAAGAATCATGAGAGAGGAACAACAAAGGCAAGGAAGAGACATTGAGGAGCTCAAGCACTCCATAAGATCTTCAAGAGGAAGAACAAGCCGCCATCACTAAGGTGGACCCGTTCTTTAATTTCCTTGTTCTTTATTTTTCCGTTTTTCGAAAATTATGCTTATGTTTATCTATGTTTGTGTCTTATGGTCATTAGTGTCTTAGTGTCTATGCCTTAAAGTTATGAATGTCCTATGAATCCATCACCTTTCTTGAATGAAAAATGTTCTTAATTGAAAAAGAGAAGAATTGCATGAATTTTGAATTTTATAACAGATTAATTATTTTGATGTGGTGGCAATACTTTTGTTTTCTGAATGTATGCTTAAACAGTGCATATGTCTTTTGAATTTGTTGTTCATGAATATTGGCTCTTGAAAGAATGATGAAAAAGGAGACATGTTACTGAGGATCTGAAAAATCATAAAAATGATTCTTGAAGCAAGAAAAAGCAGTGAATTCAAAAAAAAAAGAGTATATGCAAAAAAAAAAAGAAAAAAAAGAAAAAAGAAAAAGAAAAAAAAAAGTAATGAAGTTGTGATCCAAGGCAAAAAGAGTGTGCTTAAGAACCCTGGACACCTCTAATTGGGGACTCTAGCAAAGCTGAGTCACAATCTGAAAAGGTTCACCCAATTATGTGTCTGTGGCATGTATGTATCCGGTGGTAATACTGGAAGACAGAGTGCTTTGGGCCACGGCCAAGACTCATAAAGTAGCTGTGTTCAAGAATCATCATACTTAACTAGGAGAATCAATAACACTATCTGGATTCTGAGTTCCTATAGAAGCCAATCACTCTGAATTTCAAAGGATAGAGTGAGATGCCAAAACTGTCAGAGGCAAAAAGCTAAAAGCCCCGCTCATCTAATTCATACTGATTTTCATAGATGTTTTTGGAATTCGTTGCATATTCTCTTCTTTTTATCTTATTTGATTTTCAGTTGCTTGGGGACAAGCAACAATTTAAGTTTGGTGTTGTGATGAGCGGATAATTTATACGCTTTTTGGCATTGTTTTTAGTATGTTTTAGTTAGTTTTTAGTAAATTTTTATTAGTTTCTAGTTAAAATTAACTTTTCTGGACTTTACTATGAGTTTGTGTGTTTTTCTGTGATTTTAGGTATTTTCTGGCTGAAATTGAGGGACCTGAGCAAAAATCTGATTCAGAGGCTGAAAAGGACTGTAGATGCTGAAAAGGACTGTAGATGCTGTTGGATTCTGACCTTCTTGCACTCGAAGTGGATTTTCTGGAGCTATAGAAGCCCAATTGGCGCGCTCTCAACGGCGTTGGAAAGTAGACATCCTAGGCTTTCCAGCAATGTATAATAGTCCATACTTTGCCTAAGATTTGATGGCCCAAACTGGCGTTCCATATCAGCTCAAAACTGGCCAGCGTTAAACGCAGGAACTGGCACAAGAATGGGAGTTAAACGCCCAAACTTGCATAAAAGCTGGCGTTTAACTCCAAGAAAAGTCTCTACATATGAAAGCTTCAATGCTCAGCCCAAGCACACACCAAGTGGGCCCAGAAGTGGATTTTTATGTCATTTACTCATCTTTGTAAACCCTAGGCTACTAGTTCTCTACAAATAGGACCTTTTGCTATTGTATTTATCATCTTGAGATCTTTGAATCTTTTGATCACGTTTTGGGGGCTGGCCTCACGGCCATACCTAGACCTTGTTCTTATGTATTTTCAACGGTGGAGTTTCTACACACCATAGATTAAGGTGTGGAGCTCTGCTGTACCTCGAGTATTAATGCATTTACTATTGTTCTTCTATTCAATTCAGCTTGTTCTTGTTCTAAGATATCACTTGTTCTTCAACTTGATGAATGTGATGATCCGTGACACTCATCATCATTCTCACCTATGAACGTGTGCCTGACAACCACCTCCGTTCTACCTTAGATTGAGTGGATATCTCTTGGATCCCTTAATCGGAATCTTCGTGGTATAAGCTAGAATTAATGGCGGCATTCAAGAGAATCCGGAAGGTCTAAACCTTGTCTATGGTATTCTGAGTAGGATTCAATGATTGAATGACTGTGATGAGCTTCAAACTCCTGAAGGCTGGGCGTTAGTGACAGACGCAAAAGAATCAATGGATTCTATTCCAACCTGATTGAGAACCGACAGATGATTAGCCATGCTGTGACAGAGCATTTGGACCATTTTCACTGAGAGGACGGGACTGTAGCCACTGACAACGGTGATGCCCAACATACAGCTTGCCATGGAAAGGAGTAAAAAGGATTGGATGAAGACAGTAGGAAAGTAGAGAGACGGAAGGGACAAAGCATCTCCATACGCTTATCTGAAATTTTCACCCATGAATTACATAAGTATCTCTATCTTTATTTCATGCTTTATTCATATATCATCCATAACCATTTGAATCTGCCTGATTGAGATTTACAAGATGACCATAGCTTGCTTCATACCAACAATCTCTGTGGGATCGACCCTTACTCGCGTAAGGTTTATTACTTGGACGACCCAGTGCACTTGCTGGTTAGTTGTGCGAAGTTGTGATAAAGAGTTAAGATTGCAATTGAGCGTACCATGTTGATGGTGCCATTGATGATCACAATTTCGTGCACCAAGCTACCAAACAGCTTCCTTGACCCATTCAGTTGAGCTTTACACCAACCTTTGCGTTTAAACTTAAAGCTTCCAACCATGATGAACCTTGCAGGACAATTCTTACCACTGGCCATCTTCCTCTTACTCTTAATGTCAGAAAGGGCTCTAAGTTGGCCATCCGTCTCCAGTAGCCCATATTCAAGTGGGATTAGAAAGCTAAGGGATATGAATTTTACGCACTTGAATGTTGTGAAGGATGATGGCAACTTAGGGGGAGGTATTTTTAATGAAATTGCAAGCTCCACTCCCTTGTGCTCTTCTCTGATGATTACCACCTCTTTGTAAGCTTCTTCAATTTCAACCTCTTCCTCTTGGTAGCTTTCTTCCGATTCAATTTCTTTTTCATTGCTCACCAAGGGCATGAGAGGTTGTGCTTCTGCTTCTTTAGTCTCCATCTCTTGATCGACCTCTTCCAAGTCTTCAACTGTGAAATGCCTTGGAGGCTGTACACCCTCCTCAGCATCAATTTCAAACGTCTTGAAAAGGGGGTTCTATGATTGGACTTTCCCATGGAGGTTCTGCATCTCCTAAGTCTTCAACCAATTCTTCTTCTTTGATAATTACAGCTTCCTCCACATGTTCGAGTACAAAGTCATGTTCCGTACTGTCCACTGGAGTTTCTAGTATCTCCTTCGTGCTGCGTTTTTTATTAGATTGTCCACATGAAACCATGGGGGTTCCTTGAGTGTCCGAACGTCGGGAAGCTAATTAACTTATCGCTTGATTTAATTGGTGAATGGTTGCGTGAAAATTTTCCATTGTTTCCTTGAGACGATCCCTTGATTCTTGTTCCGCTTGAGTATCATAAGTAGGACCATAAGACTCTTGGATTGATGGATATGGAGATGGCAAATATTGAGGTAGTGGTTCTTGGGAGTAATTGGGTTAGAATTGGGGTGGTTCTATATATGGTTCATGTTCATACCCTGGGTCGAGCTGTCCGACCCGGGATGTTCTACAGACAAAGCGACCGACCTCTTCAGGTCAGGACAACCCGACCTCTTTTCAAAGAGCTCGGCCAAGTCACAGGAAAGCCCAAACGAAGGGCCCAAATAGAGGAACACGTCCCAAATCCAAGGGCAGCCCAAGCCCATAGAGATAAAGGCGGTTCCCTTAAAGATGACCTCACTGAAAGATAAAGATAAAGATAAGATAAGATAACTAACTTATCTTATCCGCAAGAGGCCACATCTCACCATTATAAATATACTGGAGCACCCAGGTATAACTCATACTCTGATTCTACTTAATACCTGCTTAATACCCTTGCTAACTTAAGCATCGGAGTCTCTTGCAGGTACCCCCCACCCTCCGGGGACGAAGGATCAGCACCACCACCAAGTCCCACAAGTCGGACACACCAGCTCCGGCCGATACCCACCTGCCGGACACGTCGGTTCCGACCAACACAGACGATCTCATCCAAGATCGACCTACAGTTTCAGGTAACCCTCGGAACATTGGCGCCTTTGCCGGGGAACCTGGAAGTCATCCCGTTGACATGGCAGATGACCATGACAACGACCACGATTCAGGTTTGGAAGACAGAACGCCGCATAAAAACGCGGACACAATACTCAAAGATACTCCAGAAACCAATGTAGACAAAAATTCATCAAATCCAGGAGTAATAGAAGAAATTCAAAATCGATTGGAGCAACTCGAGAAAGAAGCCCAACATCGACGTGAAAAGGAAGAAGATCTACGCCGGGAGATAAGGCGGCGCAGAGAACTAGAAGATAAGCTTGTAAAACTCAAAGCCGATCTTAAAACTAAAGCTACTCGATCATCCGCAGAAGATAGCTCTCAGAAAGATCAAGATCCATTCACCAGAGAAATTTTGAAGACCAAAATTCCAAAAGATTTCAAGCTTCCGGATATGACTCTATATGACGGCACCTCGGACCCTGGAGCACGAAATTGTGATCAATACTTTTCACAACTCAAATAATCCCCGGTAATGAATCCAAAGACTTGGTGCTCAATACCATGGCATAAACACAACTTCGCACAACTAACCAGCAAGTGCACTGGGTCGTCCAAGTAATAAACCTTACGCGAGTAAGGGTCGATCCCACGGAGATTGTTGGTATGAAGCAAGCTATGGTCATCTTGTAAATCTCAGTCAGGCAGACTCAAATGGTTATGAATGATTTATGAATAAAACATAAAGATAAGGATAGAGATACTTATGCAATTCATTGGTGAGAATTTCAGATAAGCGTATGAAGATGCTTTGTCCCTTCCGTCTCTCTGCTTTCCTACTGTCTTCATCCAATCCTTCTTACTCCTTTCCATGGCAAGATGTATGTTGGGCATCACCGTTGTCAATGGCTACAGTCCCGTCCTCTCAGTGGAAATGTTCAACGCACCCTGTCACGGCACGGCTATCCAGCTGTCGGTTCTCGATCATGTCGGAATAGAATCCAGTGATTCTTTTGCGTTTGTCACTAACGCCCCACAATCGCAAGTTTGAAGCTCGTCACAGTCATTCAATCATTGAATCCTACTCAGAATACCACAGACAAGGTTTAGACCTTCCGGATTCTCTTGAATGCCGCCATCAATTCTAGCTTATACCACGAAGATTCCGGTTAAAGAATCCAAGAGATAAACATTCAAGCCTTGTTTGCTTGTAGAACGGGAGTGGTTGTCAGGCACGCGTTCATAAGTGGGAATGATAATGAGCGTCACATAATCATCACATTCATCAAGTTCTTGAGTGCGAATGAATATCTTGGAATAAGAACAAGCTGAATTGAATAGAAGAACAATAGTAATTGCATTAATACTCGAGGTACAGCAGAGCTCCACACTTTAATCTATGGTGTGTAGAAACTCCACCGTTGAAAATACATAAGAATAAGGTCTAGGCATGGCCGTGAGGCCAGCCCCCAGTGATCAAAAGATTCAAAGATCTCAAGATATAAAATACAATAGTAAAAGGTCCTACGTATAGGGAACTAGTAGCTTAAGAATTACAAAGGTGAGTAAATGACATAAAAATCCACTTCCGGCCCACTTGGTATGTGCTTGGGCTGAGCATTTGAAGCATTTTCGTGTAGAGACTCTTCTTGGAGTTAAACGCCAGCTTTTGTGCCAGTTTGGGCGTTTAACTCCCATTCTTGTGCCAGTTCCGGCGTTTAACGCCGGGCATTCTTGAGCTGATTTGGAACGCCGGTTTGGGCCATCAAATCTCGGGCAAAGTATGGACTATTATACATTGCTGGAAAGCCCAGGATGTCTACTTTCTAACGCCGTTCAGAGCGCACCAATTGGGCTTCTGTAGCTCCAGAAAATCCACTTCGAGTGCAGGGAGGTTAGAATCCAACAACATCTGCAGTCCTTTTAGTCTCTGAATCAGATTTTTGCTCAGATCCCTCAATTTCAGCCAGAAAATACCTGAAATCACAGAAAAACACACAAACTCATAGTAAAGTCCAGAAAAGTGAATTTTAGCTAAAAACTAATAAAAATATATTAAAAACTAACTAAATCTACTAAAAACATACTAAAAACAATGCCAAAAAGCGTACAAATTATCCGCTCATCACAACACCAAACTTAAATTGTTGCTTGTCCCCAAGCAACTGAAAATCAAATAAGATAAAAAGAAGAGAATATGCAATGAATCCCAAAAACATCTATGAAGATCAATATTAATTAGATGAGCGGGGCTTTTAGCTTTTTGCCTCTGAACAGTTTTGGCATCTCACTTTATCCTTTGAAATTCAGAATGATTGGCTTCTTTAGGAACTCAGAATCCAGATAGTGTTATTGATTCTCCTAGTTAAGTATGATGATTCTTGAACACAGCTACTTTATGAGTCTTGGCCGTGGTCCAAAGCACTCTGTCTTCCAGTATTACCACCGGATACATACATGTCACAGACACATAATTGGGTGAACCTTTTCAGATTGTGACTCAGCTTTGCTAAAGTCCCCAATTAGAGGTGTCCAGGGTTCTTAAGCACACTCTTTTTGCCTTGGATCACAACTTTATTTCTTTCTTTTTCTTTCTTTTTCTCTTTCTCCCTTTTTTTTTCGTTTTTTTGTATTCACTGCTTTTTCTTGCTTCAAGAATCATTTTTATGATTTTTCAGATCCTCAGTAACATGTCTCCTTTTTCATCATTCTTTCAAGAGCCAAAAATTTTAACATTCATGAACAACAAATTCAAAAGACATATGCACTGTTCAAGCATACATTCAGAAAACAAAAGTATTGCCACCACATCAAAATAATTAATCTGTTATAAAATCTGAAATTCATGCAATTCTTCTCTTTTTCAATTAAGAACATTTTTTTAAGAAAGGTGATGGACTCATAGGACATTCATAACTTTAAGGCATAGACACTAAGACACTAATGATCATAAGACACAAACATGGATAAACATAAGCATGAAAATTCGAAAAACAGGAAAATAAAGAACAAGGAGATTAAAGAACGGGTCCACCTTAGTGATGGCGGCTTGTTCTTCCTCTTGAAGATCTTATGGAGTGCTTGAGCTCCTCAATGTCTCTTCCTTGCCTTTGTTGCTCCTCTCTCATGATTCTTTGATCTTCTCTAATTTCATGGAGGAGGATGGAATGTTCTTGGTGCTCCACCCTTAGTTGTCCCATGTTGGAACTCAATTCTCCTAGGGAGGTGTTGATTTGCTCCCAATAGTTTTGTGGAGGAAAGTACATCCCTTGAGGTATCTCAGGGATTTCATGATGAGTGGGATCTCTTGTTTGCTCCATCCTTTTCTTAGTGATGGGCTTGTCCTCATCAATGAGGATGTCTCCTTCTATGTCCACTCCAACTGAATAACAGAGGTGACAAATGAGATGAGGAAAGGCTAACCTTGCCAAGGTAGAGGACTTGTCCGCCACCTTATAGAGTTCTTGGGCTATAACCTCATGAACTTCCACTTCCTCTCCAATCATGATACTATGATTCATGATGGCCCGGTCTATAGTAACTTCGGACCGGTTGCTAGTGGGAATGATTGAGCGTTGGATAAACTCCAACCATCCCCTAGCCACGGGCTTGAGGTCATGCCTTCTTAGTTGAACCGGCTTCCCTCTTGAATCTCTCTTCCATTGGGCGCCCTCTTCACAGATGTCTATGAGGACTTGGTTCAACCTTTGATCAAAGTTGACCCTTCTAGTGTAAGGGTGTTCATCTCCTTGCATCATGGGCAAGTTGAATTCCAACCTTACATTTTCCGGACTAAAGTCTAAGTATTTCCCCCGAACCATTGTAAGCAAATTCTTTGGGTCCGGGTTCACACTTTGATCATGGTTCTTGGTGATCCATGCATTGGTATAGAACTCTTGAACCATTAAGATTCCGACTTGTTGAATGGGGTTGGTAAGAACTTCCCAACCTCTTCTTCGGATCTCATGTCAGATCTCCGGATATTCACTCTTTTTGAGTTTGAAAGGGACCTCGGGGATCACCTTCTTCAAGGCCACAACTTCATAGAAGTGGTCTTGATGCACCCTTGAGATGAATCTCTCCATCTCCCATGACTCGGAGGTGGAAGTTTTTGCTTTCCCTTTCCTCTTTCCAGAGGTTTCTCCGGCCTTGGATGCTATAAATGGTTATGGAAAAACAAAAAGCAATGCTTTTACCGCACCAAACTTAAAAGGTTTGCTCGTCCTCGAGCAAAAGAAGAAAGAAGAGAGTAGAAGAAGAAGAATTAGAGGAGATGGGGGTGGCTTTGTGGTTCGGCCAAAGGGGGAGAAGTAGTGTTTAGGGTGTGTGAAAATGAAGAAGTGAAGATGGGTTTATATAGGGGTGAAGAGAGGGGTAGGGTTCGGCCATTATGGGTGGGTTTGGGTGGGAAAGTGGTTTGAATTTTGAATGGTGAGGTAGGTGGGGTTTTATGAAGGATGGATGTGAGTGGTGAAGAGAAAGATGGGATTTGATAGGTGAGGGGTTTTTGGGGAAGAGTGGTTGAGGTGATTGGTGAATGGGTGAAGAAGAGAGAGGGTGGTGGGGTAGGTGGGGATCCTGTGGGGTCCACAGATCCTGAGGTGTCAAGGAAAAATCATTCCTGCACCAAGTGGCGAGCAAAATTGCTCTATGTGCCAATTCTGGCATTAAACGCTGGGCTGATGCCCATTTCTGGCGTTTAACGCCAGGTGCTTGCCCTTTTCTGGCGTTTAACGCCAGTCTGGTGCCCCTTTCTGGCGTTAAACGCCCAGAATGGTGCCAGACTGGGCGTTAAACGCCCATTTGCTAACTTCACTGGCATTTAAACGCCAGCAAGTTCTCCTCCAGGGTGTGCTATTTTTCTTTCTATTTTTCATTCAGTTTCTGCTTTTTCAATTGATTTTGTGACTTCTCATGATCATCAACCTACAGAAAACATAAAATAACAAAGGAAAATAGATTAAATATAACATTGGGTTGCCTCCCAACAAGCACTTCTTTAATGTTAGTAGCTTGACAGAGGGCTCTCATGGAGCCTCACAGATACTCAGAGCAATGTTGGAACCTTCCAACACCAATCTTAGAGTTTGAATGTGGGGGTTCAACACCAAACTTAGAGTTTGGTTGTGGCCTCCCAACACCAAACTTAGAGTTTGACTGTGGGGGCTCTGTTTGACTCTGTTTTGGGAGAAGCTCTTCATGCTTCCTCTCCATGGTGACAGAGGGATATCCTTGAGCCTTAATCACAAAGGATTCTTCATTCACTTGAATGATCAATTCTCCTCTGTCAACATCAATCATAGCCTTTGCTGTGGCTAGGAAGGGTCTGCCAAGGATGATGGATTCATCCATGCACTTCCCAGTCTCTAGGACTATGAAATCAGTAGGGATGTAATGGTCTTCAATCTTCACCAAAACATCCTCTACAAGTCCATAAGCTTGTTTTATTGAATTGTCTGCCATCTCTAGTGAGATTCTTGCAGCTTGTACCTCAAAGATCCCTAGCTTCTCCATTACAGAGAGAGGCATGAAGTTTACACTTGACCCTAAGTCACACAGAGCCTTCTTAAAGGTCATGGTGCCTATGGTACAAGGTATTGAAAACTTCCCAGGATCTTGTCTTTTTTGAGGTAATTTCTGCCTAGACAAGTCATCCAGTTCTTTGGTGAGCAAAGGAGGTTCGTTCTCCCAAGTCTCCTTACCGAATAACTTGTCATTTAGCTTCATGATTGCTCCAAGGTACTTTGCAACTTGTTCTTCAGTGACATACTCATCCTCTTCAGAGGAAGAATACTCATCAGAGCTCATGAATGGCAGAAGTAAGTCCAATGGAATCTTTATGGTCTCATTTTGAGCCTCAGATTCCCATAGTTCCTCATTAGGAAACTCATTGGAGGCCAGTGGACGTCCATTGAAGCATTCCTCAGTGGCGTTCACTGCCTCTTCCTCCTCTCCAAATTCGGCCATGTCGATGGCCTTGCACTCTCCTTTTGGATTTTCTTCTGTATTGCTTGGAAAAGTACTAGGAGGAAGTTCAGTAATTTTCTTATTCAGCTGTCCCACTTGTGCCTCCAAATTCCTAATGGAGGACCTTGTTTCAGTCATGAAACTTTGAGTGGTTTTGATTAGATCAGAGACCATGGTTGCTAAGTCAGAGTGGTTCTGCTTAGAACTCTCTGTTTGTTGCTGAGAAGATGATGGAAAGGGCTTTCCATTGCTAAACCTGTTTCTTCCACCATTATTATTGTTGAAACCTTGTTGAGGTCTCTATTGATCCTTCCATGAGAGATTTGGATGATTTCTCCATGAAGAATTATAGGTGTTTCCATAGGGTTCTCCCATGTAATTCACCTCTTCCATTGAAGGGTTCTCAGGATCATAAATTTCTTCTTCAGATGAAGCATCCTTAGTACTGCTTGGTGCATTTTGCATTCCAAACAGACTTTGAAAGATCAAATTGACTTGTTGGGTCAATATTTTGTTCTGAGCCAGTATGGCATTCAGAGTATCAATCTCAAGAACTCCTTTCTTCTGATTTGTCCCATTGTTCACAGGATTCCTTTCAGAAGTGTACATGAATTGGTTATTTGCAACCATTTCAATGAGCTCTTGAGCTTCTGTAGGCGTCTTCTTCAGATGAAGAGATCCTCCAGCAGAGCTATCCAAAGACATCTTGGACAGTTTAGACAGACCATCATAGAAAATACCTATGATGCTCCATTTAGAAAGCATGTCAGAAGGACATTTTCTGATCAATTGTTTATATCTTTCCCAAGCTTCATAGAGGAATTCACCTTCCTTCTATCTGAAGGTTTGGATTTCCACTATAAGTTTACTCAATTTTTGAGGTGGAAAGAACTTTGCCAAGAAGGCATTGACTAGCTTTTCCTAAGAGTTCAGGCTTTCTTTAGGTTGTGAGTCCAACCATATCCTAGCTCTGTCTCTTACAGTAAAAGGGAATAGCATAAGTCTGTAGACCTCAGGGTCAACCCCATTAGTCTTGACAGTGTCACAGATTTGCAAGAATTCAGCTAAAAACTGATGAGGATCTTCCAATAGAAGTCCATGGAACTTGCAATTCTGTTGCATTAGAGAAACTAATTGAGGCTTAAGCTCAAAGTTGTTTGCTCCAATGGCAGGGATAGAGATGCTTCTCCCATAGAAGTCGGGAGTAGGTGCAGTAAAGTCACCCAACACCTTCCTTGCATTGTTGGCATTATTGTTGTTTTCAGCTGCCATAGGTTCTTCTTCTTTGAAGAATTCTGTTAGGTCCTCTACAGAGAATTGTGCTTTAGCTTCTCTTGGCTTTCGCTTCAAGGTCCTTTCAGTTTCAGGGTCAGCTTCAACAAGAATGCTTTTGTCTTTGCTCCTGTTCATATGAAAGAGAAGAGAACAAGAAAATGTGGAATCCTCTATGTCACAGTATAGAGATTCCTTGAGGTGTCAGAGGAACAGAAAAATAGAAGGAAGATGATGTCCGGAAAACGATCCGACACAAAACTCACCGGCAAGTGCACCGGGTCGCATCAAGTAATAATAACTCACGGGAGTGAGGTCGATCCCACAGGGATTGAAAGATTGAGAAATTTTAGTTTAGTGGTTAGTTTAGTCAAGCGAATCAAGATTTGGTTGAGAGATTTGTGATTAACAGAATTTAAATTGCATGGAAAGTAAAGGGAATGGGTAAATTGCATGAAATTAAAGAGAACTGAAATTTAAAGTGCTGAATCTTAAAGTGCAAGAAATTAAATGGCAGAAACTTAGAATGCAAGAAATGTAAATTGCAGGATCTTAAAGTGCAAGAATTGTACGTGACTTGAAATGTAAAGGGAATTGGGAATTGGATATGCAGAAATTAAACAAGGAAAAGTAAATTGCAACAAACAGAGAAGTAGAAAATAACTTGGATTGAATCGGATCTAAAAACAGAAATGTAAATGAGATTTAAAAGCATTAAACAGAGAATGTAAAATTGGAATTCAGATCTCAGGACCCAAGAGACTAGATAACCAAGTCTAGATCTCAATGCCTTCCTAGATCCAACAAGAGCAATTGCAAAGGAAATGTAAATTGTAAAGAAAGTAGATGAAGAGCAATTAACAGAAACGGGAATTTAACTAAGCAGAGAATTAAACAAGATCTCAAGGTGAGATTGAAACAGAAGTTCTTCAATTCTCCACCCAAGATCCGAAGCAAGAAAAGTAAAGAGTATTCAAGTAAGAACAAGGAAGAAGAGAGATCAATTCTCCTCCAAATTCCCTTGAATTAAAACAACAATCCAAAAATTGTAAAGTGAGTTCTCTACTAAGTGCACTCAATCAAAACCGAAAAGAAAGCTCTCTTAAAAACTTAAATCCTAAGCTATTTATACACTTTCTTCCAATGGTCTTCAAGCCTTGAATTGGGCCTTTGCTCTTGATGGAATTGGGTTGATAGAGGCCTTGGTTGATTGCTCTTGGAGTTGGGGAGAGAACCAAAGTGAACCGGGTTTGGAATCATGAAAGCTTGAGTAAAAGTTTGAGTAAAAGTTTGAGGCAAACTTTTACTCAAACTTTTCATATCAGCCACCCCATCCTTGCTGCTACCAACGTTTTGGCCAAAGTTTGGGGTCAAACTTTTGCTCAAACGTTGGCTCCCCCTTGCACACTCATGGCGCCAACGTTTGCCAAAAAGTTTGAGGCAAACGTTGGTGCAAACTTTTGCTCTCCAGGGTGTGTTGTTCATGGCGCCAACGTTTGCCAAAAAGTTTGAGGCAAACGTTGGCGCAAACTTTTGCTCTCTAGGGTGTTGATTTGTGAGGCCAACGTTTGCCAAAAAGTTTGAGGCAAACGTTGGCTCAAGCTTTTCTCCCAAAAGTTTGCGCAAAAGTTTGAGGCAAACTTTTGGTCAAGCTTTTTGCTCCCTGGTTCGTTTTCACTTATTCCAAAAGTTTGAGCTAAAGTTTGAGGCAAACTTTTGCTCAAACTTTTTGTCCCCTCTTCCTCCTAGCCATTCCTTCTTGCTTCAACCTTTCTCCAAACTTTCTTCACCTATCATTAATCAACCAAACACATCAAATCTATGCTCAAAATCATGAGATATTCATTCTTTCATAATATATGATAATAATGGCATAAAACCTCATGAAATTGCATTAATTCATCTATGGTTGATTAAATCAAAGGACACATGAAAATCTACCCAATTGGCTTGCTTATGGCTCAAGAAAGTACATAATTCAATTGAAAACAAAAGAAAAAGGCTAGTGAAACTAGGCTAAGATGACTTGTCATCACAACACCAAACTTAAAACTTGCTTGTCCCCAAGCAAGAAAAGATTTATTGAGAAGAAAGAATGAAATGGAAGAGGATGTTCATGCTAGCAGAGTATTATTGGTAGTTCATGGGGTTTTATGTGGATATGCAAACACTCACTTCTTATTGACTCTTAAGCTTAGAAAGTCTCCTTCAAGCTTCAAGTAACATACTGCTATGACCTCTCATTATTCCTTTATCCTTGGCTATTATCTTGTTCATAAGCTTTATTTGAGTGTCATGTGTAGCAAGTTCATTTTCTTTTCTTTATACTTGACACATTATTCATTATAGACACTTGGCTCACATTCCTTCTTAAAACATTGATGCCCAGCACCTCTTTGGGTTACTAAATGCCTTGTAGTTAGGTTGCTCTTGATAGTGGACTTTCAGCTGATGATCCCGGGTTAGTTAACCCAAGTCACCGAGTGTTGATGCACTCCAAAGAGCTTACTAATCCAAGCAGATCCTAGTACAAAGACACCACAGGCATATATTCTAAGGTTCAAGCTATTGGTGTCCAGCTTTGTTTCTTTCTTGTTTTCTTTTGTTCTACTGCCACTCTTTGGCTATTTCTGTTTCTCCCCTTTTTTTTCTTTCTTTTTGTTTTTCTTTCTAACCAAGGATCTTTATTTGATTGAGATTCATAGACAGTAGGCCACTTTATACTTAGAAGGAGACATCCTAGTTCTTTTATTCACTAAAAGTGAGCTATTATACAATCACACACACATACCACCACTTACTTTTATTATACTTCTATCTAACAGAGAACTATCTCACTTCACCTTCAAACATTTCTTTTATTGAATTAAGGATGCAGGGGACAGAACATGCTTTTAGTCAAGTGGAAGTAAACACACAAGCACACACATAGACTAGCTTACTTATTTTAAGAGTGATTCTACTTGTATTAGATGAACACTTTAACAAAACACAAGTCAAAACATTTTTCAACAGCAAGAGTTAAGTGTAAATACAACCTATTGGTTTGCAGTTCCTTTGTCCTTCCTTCTGTTGTGCCCTTTTGAGTTATGATGCATAGTGTCTTCAAATGGTGGTGAATTCCCTGCACAATTCTCAAAAGTTGCTTGCTTCTCAAGCCCTTAGATGACCAGTTAGTATGCATGAATTGAGTGTGGCTTGTGGATTTAATTTGGTGTGGGAACACCAAACTTAATTTCTTGCCACTTTTCTGGATACAGCAGGTTAACTCTAGGCAAAATCTTGTGTCCTTGCTAAAGGTTATGAAGTTAAGACTAAAAAGCAGTTAAGTGGTTGAATAATCTGTTTGATTGCTTGGAACTAGCAATGTGCAGGAAGTTAGAATGTGCTTTTGAATGAGGTTTTGGTGGAACACCAAACTTAGAATCCTCCATTCTCCCTTAAGTTGTTTTTGGTGTGCAACACCAAACTTAGCTCCTTGCAATACATATTAATTATTCAACATTTTTATTGAAAAAGCTATGAAAAGAAAACTACCTCAGGTTGGGTTGCCTCCCAACAAGCGCTCTTTTATTGTCACTAGCTTGACATCGGGGCTTTCTGTTACGGTGGTTGGTGCTTGTAATGCCTCAACTTGTCTCCCCTGACTGTGATCCTCCTCTTTGTTCTCTGGTGTTCAATTTTAGCGTGCTCTAATGAGAATATGTTGCTGACAGTGTAATAGTCATCAATCTGTTGGCTTGCTCCCAACTGTTGATATATCAGTTGCACTTTGTCACCTTTGGGAAGCCCCTCTGTTGGAATCTTCCTGTTCTTCCAACCCCTTTTTGTTTTGTTTCTGCGTTTCATCCTTTCTTTTATTGATCTTTCTTCTCTGGCCATAGGTTTACCTTGGGAATCTCTCTTCTCAGTGGCTAATACTCCAATATTCTCTTGGACTTCTTCATCAGTCTGCACAATCTTTTGCCTTGGGATGTTGCTGTGAATCACCTTGTCACTCTCTTCCTTTAACTGTGATTCTTCCTTGTCAAGTTCCATATAGTCTCTCTTCTCATTACTAAACTGTGCTTCTGGCAACACCTTCAGAGTGACACTCTTATCATGCATTCTGAGAGTTAATTCTCCTTCCTCCACGTCTATGATAGCCCTAGCAGTGGCCAAGAATGGCCTTCCCAGTATAATAGAGTCACCATCATCCTCATCTGAATCTAGAACCACAAAATCAGCAGGGTATATGAAATTGTCCACCTTGACCAAAAGGTTTTCAATCACACCCCTGGGGTATACCATTGACTTATCTACCAGTTCTAGAGACATCTGTACCGGTTTAACTTCCTCTATACGCAGTTTTCTCACCAAGGGAGACGGTATTAAGTTAATACTTGCTCCTAGATCGCACATTGCTTTAGTGATGGTCAATTTCCCAATGGTGCAAGGTAACAAGAAGCTCCCTGGGTCCTCAAGCTTCGGAGGAAGCCCTTTTTGAATCAAGGCCCTGCATTCCTCAGTAAGCAGTATGGTTTCTTTCTCATCCCAACTTCTTTTCTTATTGATAAGCTCCTTCAAGAACTTGGCATACAGAGGCATTTGCTCAAGTGCTTCAGCCAAGGGAATATTGATCTCCAGTTTCTTGAAAGTCTCAAGGAACTTATGAAAATGTTGGTCCTTAGCCTTTTTGTTGAACCTCTGGGGATATGGCAGTGGAAGTGTGATGCTCTTTCCTATTTGATGCTGTCTCTGAGTCACTTCTTTTGAACTATGTGGTTGGTTGTCCTTCTCTTTGAGTTTCTCAGTGCTCTTGCTTGGCATCACCTCTTGATCCTTGGCTTCATCTTCCCTTGTTTGCTCCTTATCTTCTATTGGCCTTTTGCTGCTTCCTGCTTGCTTCTTTGTAGTGTCATTGTTGCTCATCAATGTTCTCCCGCTCCTTAATTGTATTGCCTTGCATTCCTCCTTAGGATTTGGGATTGTGTCACTGGGCAGTGAGCTTGAAGGTCTCTCAGTAGAAATTTGCTTGGAGATTTGCCCGATCTGCCTCTCTAGGCTCTTCATGGAAGCTTCATGGTTTTGGTTGTCATTTCCTGGTGTTTCAACATTCTGTCTATCAAGGTCTCCAGGTTAGTGAGTCTTTGGGATTCAGGTGGTGCTTGTGGTGGGTTGTGAGATGTGAGTGGTGGATGGTGGGCATTTTGGTTGGTGGGTTGGTTATTGGATTGGTACTGGTTGAGGGTGGGGTAGTTGTTTTGAGGTTTTCTGTAAGTGTTTTGGTTAGTTTGATGCTGGTTGTAGTTTTGATTATTTCCTGAATTATTTTGGTTTGAGTTCCTCTGCCATGTTTGTTGGTTTTGATTGTGACTATCTCCCCATCTGAGGTTGGGGTGATTCTTCCATGAGGGGTTGTAAGTATCACCATAGACTTCATTTGGACTAGAATGCATGTACTGGACTTGTTCTTGATGTTGCTCCTCTTGCATTTCTTCATTCTGTCCCCATGTGGTTGATGGTTGGCTAGTGTTAACTGCTACAACTTGGAGGCTATCAATCCTGTTGGTCATTTGCTCAAATTATTGTTGAATTTGCTGCTGCATTATTTTGTTTTGAGCCAAGATTGAGTCCACTCCTTCTAGCTCCATTACTTCTCTCCTTTGTGATGGTTGGCAATTTCTTTGATGAGCAAAGAAATATTGGTTGTTAGCTACCATATCAATGAGATTTTGAGCCTCCTCTGCAGTTTTCATGAGTTGCAGAGAACCTCCAGCTGAATGGTCCAACTCTTCCTGGGATTTCAATGTTAAGCCCTCATAGAAATTCTGCAGCTTATCCCACTCAGTGAACATTTCAGGAGGACATTTCCTGATTAGAGCCTTGTATCTCTCCCATGCCTCATGGATGGGTTCAGCCTCCATTTGTGTAAATGTTTGTACCTCTGTCTTCAACCTTATGATCCTTTGAGGTGGGTAAAATTTGGCAAGGAACTTGGTTACCAAATCATCCCAATTGTTGATGCTGTCTCTTGGAAAAGATTCCAACCATTGAGTGGCCTTGTCCCTAAGAGAAAATGGGAATAGCAATAGCTTATAGCTGTCAAGAGGCACACCATTAGTTTTGACAGTGTTACAAATCCTCAAGAAAGTGGATAGGTGTTGGTTCGGGTCTTCAAGTGGTCCTCCACCAAAAGAACAATTGTTTTGAACCAAAGTGATGAGTTGTGGCTTTAGTTCAAAATTGTTTGCATTGACATTTGGAGCTACGATGCTGCTTCCACAATGTCTAGGATTTGCAAAGGTATAGGAGGCCAAAACTCTCCTCTGGGGTGGGTTGTTATTGTTGTTGTCTGCTCCACCAAGTGGATTGGTTGAATGTTCCTCCATATCTTGGAATTCTTCTTCGGATTCCTCTTCTCCAACAATATTTTTCCCTCTTTCAGCTCTTCTTAACCTCCTAAGAGTTCTTTCGTCTTGTTCATGAAAGGTGGGTGTGGTTCTCCTTGTACCTGACATACAAGCAGAACATAAGAAACGCACAAAACCAGTGACACTTCAATCTATTGCTAGAATGACTTTTTAGTTAGCTTAAGCAAAAATTCAAACAGTTAGTGGGTTAGTCAAAAATTAAAGAAAAAGTGCTTGATCTAGATCTCCTCTTCACTTAATAATTGTCAATCTAATCAATCCCTGGCAACGGCGCCAAAAACTTGATGTGCGAAAAACGATCCGACACAAAACTCACCGGCAAGTGCACCGGGTCGCATCAAGTAATAATAACTCACGGGAGTGAGGTCGATCCCACAGGGATTGAAGGATTGAGCAATTTTAGTTTAGTGGTTAGTTTAGTCAAGCGAATCAAGATTTGGTTGAGAGATTTGTGATTAACAGAATTTAAATTGCATGGAAAGTAAAGGGAATGGGTAAATTGCATGAAATTAAAGAGAACTGAAATTTAAAGTGCTGAATCTTAAAGTGCAAGAAATTAAATGGCAGAAACTTAGAATGCATGAAATGTAAATTGCAGGATCTTAAAGTGCAAGAATTGTACGTGACTTGAATTGTAAAGGGAATTGGGAATTGGATTTGCAGAAATTAAACAAGGAAAAGTAAATTGCAACAAACAGAGAAGTAGAAAATAACTTGGATTGAATCGGATCTAAAAACAGAAATGTAAATGAGATTTAAAAGCATTAAACAGAGAATGTAAAATTGGAATTCAGATCTCAGGACCCAAGAGACTAGATAACCAAGTCTAGATCTCAATGCCTTCTTAGATCCAACAAGAACAATTGCAAAGGAAATGTAAATTGTAAAGAAAGTAGATGAAGAGCAATTAACAGAAATGGGAATTTAACTAAGCAGAGAATTAAACAAGATCCCAAGGTGAGATTGAAACAGAAGTTCTTCAATTCTCCACCCAAGATCCGAAGCAAGAAAAGTAAAGAGTATTCAAGTAAGAACAAGGAAGAAGAGAGATCAATTCTCCTCCAAATTCCCTTGAATTAAAACAACAATCCAAAAATTGTAAAGTGAGCTCTCTACTAAGTGCACTCAATCAAAACCGAAAAGAAAGCTCTCTTAAAAACTTAAATCCTAAGCTATTTATAAACTTTCTTCCAATGGTCTTCAAGCCTTGAATTGGGCCTTTGCTCTTGATGGAATTGGGTTGATAGAGGCCTTGGTTGATTGCTCTTGGAGTTGGGGAGAGAACCAAAGTGAACCGGGTTTGGAATCATGAAAGCTTGAGTAAAAGTTTGAGTAAAAGTTTGAGGCAAACTTTTACTCAAACTTTTCATATCAGCCACCCCATCCTTGCTGCTACCAACGTTTGTGCCAAAGTTTGGGGTCAAACTTTTGCTCAAACGTTGGCTCCCCCTTGCACACTCATGGCGCCAACGTTTGCCAAAAAGTGTGAGGCAAACGTTGGCGCAAACTTTTGCTCTCCAGGGTGTTGCTTTGTGAGGCCAACGTTTGCCAAAAAGTTTGAGGCAAACGTTGGCTCAAGCTTTTCTCCCAAAAGTTTGCGCAAAAGTTTGAGGCAAACTTTTGGTCAAGCTTTTTGCTCCCTGGTTCGTTTTCACTTATTCCAAAAGTTTGAGCTAAAGTTTGAGGCAAACTTTTGCTCAAACTTTTTGTCCCCTCTTCCTCCTAGCCATTCCTTCTTGCTTCAACCTTTCTCCAAGCTTTCTTCACCTATCATTAATCAACCAAACACATCAAAGCTATGCTCAAAATCATGAGATATTCATTCTTTCATAATATATGATAATAATGGCATAAAACCTCATGAAATTGCATTAATTCATCTATGGTTGATTAAATCAAAGGACACATGAAAATCTACCCAATTGGCTTGCTTATGGCTCAAGAAAGTGCATAATTCAATTGAAAACAAAAGAAAAAGGCTAGTGAAACTAGGCTAAGATGACTTGTCATCACAACACCAAACTTAAAACTTGCTTGTCCCCAAGCAAGAAAAGATTTATTGAGAAGAAAGAATGAAATGGAAGAGGATGTTCATGCTAGCAGAGTATTATTGGTAGTTCATGGGGTTTTATGTGGATATGCAAACACTCACTTCTTATTGACTCTTAAGCTTAGAAAGTCTCCTTCAAGCTTCAAGTAACATACTGCTATGACCTCTCATTATTCCTTTATCCTTGGCTATTATCTTGTTCATAAGCTTTATTTGAGTGTCATGTGTAGCAAGTTCATTTTCTTTTCTTTATACTTGACACATTATTCATTATAGACACTTGGCTCACATTCCTTCTTAAAACATTGATGCCCAGCACCTCTTTGGGTTACTAAATGCCTTGTAGTTAGGTTGCTCTTGATAGTGGACTTTCAGCTGATGATCCCGGGTTAGTTAACCCAAGTCACCGAGTGTTGATGCACTCCAAAGAGCTTACTAATCCAAGCAGATCCTAGTACAAAGACACCACAGGCATATATTCTAAGGTTCAAGCTATTGGTGTCCAGCTTTGTTTCTTTTTGTTTTCTTTTGTTCTACTGCCACTCTTTGGCTATTTCTGTTTCTCCCCTTTTTTTTCTTTCTTTTTGTTTTTCTTTCTAACCAAGGATCTTTATTTGATTGAGATTCATAGACAGTAGGCCACTTTATACTTAGAAGGAGACATCCTAGTTCTTTTATTCACTAAAGGTGAGCTATTATACAATCACACACATACCACCACTTACTTTTATTTTACTTCTATCTAACAGAGAACTATCTCACTTCACCTTCAAACATTTCTTTTATTGAATTAAGGATGCAGGGGACAGAACATGCTTTTAGTCAAGTGGAAGTAAACACACAAGCACACACATAGACTAGCTTACTTATTTTAAGAGTGATTCTACTTGTATTAGATGAACACTTTAACAAAGCACAAGTCAAAACATTTTTCAACAGCAAGAGTTAAGTGTAAATACGACCTATTGGTTTGCAGTTCCTTTGTCCTCCCTTCTGTTGTGCCCTTTTGAGTTATGATGCATAGTGTCCTCAAATGGTGGTGAATTCCCTGCACAATTCTCAAAAGTTGCTTGCTTCTCAAGCCCTTAGGTGACCAGTTAGTATGCATGAATTGAGTGTGGCTTGTGGATTTAATTTGGTGTGGAAACACCAAACTTAATTTCTTGCCACTTTTCTTGATACAACAGGTTGACTCTAGGCGAAATCTTGTGTCCTTGCTAAAGGTTATGAAGTTAAGACTAAAAAGCAGTTAGGTGGTTGAATAATCTGTTTGATTGCTTGGAACTAGCAATGTGCAGGAAGTTAGAATGTGTTTTTGAATGAGGTTTTGGTGGAACACCAAACTTAGAATCCTACATTCTCCCTTAAGTTGTTTTTGGTGTGCAACACCAAACTTAGCCCCTTGCAATACATATCAATTATTCAACATTTTTATTGAAAAAGCTATGAAAAGAAAACTACCTCAGGTTGGGTTGCCTCCCAACAAGCGCTCTTTTATTGTCACTAGCTTGACATCGGGGCTTTCTGTTACGGTGGTTGGTGCTTGTAATGCCTCAACTTGTCTCCCCTGACTGTGATCCTCCTCTTTGTTCTCTGGTGTTCAATTTTAGCGTGCTCTAATGAGAATATGTTGCTGACAGTGTAATAGTCATCAATCTGTTGGCTTGCTCCCAACTGTTGATATATCAGTTGCACTTTGTCACCTTTGGGAAGCCCCTCTGTTGGAATCTTCCTGTTCTTCCAACCCCTTTTTGTTTTGTTTCTGCGTTTCATCCTTTCTTTTATTGATCTTTCTTCTCTGGCCATAGGTTTACCTTGGGAATCTCTCTTCTCAGTGGCTAATACTCCAATATTCTCTTGGACTTCTTCATCAGTCTGCACAATCTTTTGCCTTGGGATGTTGCTGTGAATCACCTTGTCACTCTCTTCCTTTAACTGTGATTCTTCCTTGTCAAGTTCCATATAGTCTCTCTTCTCATTACTAAACTGTGCTTCTGGCAACACCTTCAGAGTGACACTCTTATCATGCATTCTGAGAGTTAATTCTCCTTCCTCC
The DNA here is from genome assembly GCF_014773155.1 of Arachis stenosperma. Taxonomy (NCBI): domain Eukaryota; kingdom Viridiplantae; phylum Streptophyta; class Magnoliopsida; order Fabales; family Fabaceae; genus Arachis; species Arachis stenosperma. The sequence continues at coordinate 43,215,376 of NC_080378.1, read as the reverse complement.
ACGTCTATGATAGCCCTAGCAGTGGCCAAGAATGGCCTTCCCAGTATAATAGAGTCACCATCATCCTCATCTGAATCTAGAACCACAAAATCAGCAGGGTATATGAAATTGTCCACCTTGACCAAAAGGTTTTCAATCACACCCCTGGGGTATACCATTGACTTATCTACCAGTTCTAGAGACATCTGTACCGGTTTAACTTCCTCTATACGCAGTTTTCTCACCAAGGGAGACGGTATTAAGTTAATACTTGCTCCTAGATCGCACATTGCTTTAGTGATGGTCAATTTCCCAATGGTGCAAGGTAACAAGAAGCTCCCTGGGTCCTCAAGCTTCGGAGGAAGCCCTTTTTGAATCAAGGCCCTGCATTCCTCAGTAAGCAGTATGGTTTCTTTCTCATCCCAACTTCTTTTCTTATTGATAAGCTCCTTCAAGAACTTGGCATACAGAGGCATTTGCTCAAGTGCTTCAGCCAAGGGAATATTGATCTCCAGTTTCTTGAAAGTCTCAAGGAACTTATGAAAATGTTGGTCCTTAGCCTTTTTGTTGAACCTCTGGGGATATGGCAGTGGAAGTGTGATGCTCTTTCCTATTTGATGCTGTCTCTGAGTCACTTCTTTTGAACTATGTGGTTGGTTGTCCTTCTCTTTGAGTTTCTCAGTGCTCTTGCTTGGCATCACCTCTTGATCCTTGGCTTCATCTTCCCTTGTTTGCTCCTTATCTTCTATTGGCCTTTTGCTGCTTCCTGCTTGCTTCTTTGTAGTGTCATTGTTGCTCATCAATGTTCTCCCGCTCCTTAATTGTATTGCCTTGCATTCCTCCTTAGGATTTGGGATTGTGTCACTGGGCAGTGAGCTTGAAGGTCTCTCAGTAGAAATTTGCTTGGAGATTTGCCCGATCTGCCTCTCTAGGCTCTTCATGGAAGCTTCATGGTTTTTGGTTGTCATTTCCTGGTGTTTCAACATTCTGTCTATCAAGGTCTCCAGGTTAGTGAGTCTTTGGGATTCAGGTGGTGCTTGTGGTGGGTTGTGAGATGTGAGTGGTGGATGGTGGGCATTTTGGTTGGTGGGTTGGTTATTGGATTGGTACTGGTTGAGGGTGGGGTAGTTGTTTTGAGGTTTTCTGTAAGTGTTTTGGTTAGTTTGATGCTGGTTGTAGTTTTGATTATTTCCTGAATTATTTTGGTTTGAGTTCCTCTGCCATGTTTGTTGGTTTTGATTGTGACTATCTCCCCATCTGAGGTTGGGGTGATTCTTCCATGAGGGGTTGTAAGTATCACCATAGACTTCATTTGGACTAGAATGCATGTACTGGACTTGTTCTTGATGTTGCTCCTCTTGCATTTCTTCATTCTGTCCCCATGTGGTTGATGGTTGGCTAGTGTTAACTGCTACAACTTGGAGGCTATCAATCCTGTTGGTCATTTGCTCAAATTATTGTTGAATTTGCTGCTGCATTATTTTGTTTTGAGCCAAGATTGAGTCCACTCCTTCTAGCTCCATTACTTCTCTCCTTTGTGATGGTTGGCAATTTCTTTGATGAGCAAAGAAATATTGGTTGTTAGCTACCATATCAATGAGATTTTGAGCCTCCTCTGCAGTTTTCATGAGTTGCAGAGAACCTCCAGCTGAATGGTCCAACTCTTCCTGGGATTTCAATGTTAAGCCCTCATAGAAATTCTGCAGCTTATCCCACTCAGTGAACATTTCAGGAGGACATTTCCTGATTAGAGCCTTGTATCTCTCCCATGCCTCATGGATGGGTTCAGCCTCCATTTGTGTAAATGTTTGTACCTCTGTCTTCAACCTTATGATCCTTTGAGGTGGGTAAAATTTGGCAAGGAACTTGGTTACCAAATCATCCCAATTGTTGATGCTGTCTCTTGGAAAAGATTCCAACCATTGAGTGGCCTTGTCCCTAAGAGAAAATGGGAATAGCAATAGCTTATAGCTGTCAAGAGGCACACCATTAGTTTTGACAGTGTTACAAATCCTCAAGAAAGTGGATAGGTGTTGGTTCGGGTCTTCAAGTGGTCCTCCACCAAAAGAACAATTGTTTTGAACCAAAGTGATGAGTTGTGGCTTTAGTTCAAAATTGTTTGCATTGACATTTGGAGCTACGATGCTGCTTCCACAATGTCTAGGATTTGCAAAGGTATAGGAGGCCAAAACTCTCCTCTGGGGTGGGTTGTTATTGTTGTTGTCTGCTCCACCAAGTGGATTGGTTGAATGTTCCTCCATATCTTGGAATTCTTCTTCGGATTGCTCTTCTCCAACAATATTTTTCCCTCTTTCAGCTCTTCTTAACCTCCTAAGAGTTCTTTCGTCTTGTTCATGAAAGGTGGGTGTGGTTCTCCTTGTACCTGACATACAAGCAGAACATAAGAAACGCACAAAACCAGTGACACTTCAATCTATTGCTAGAATGACTTTTTAGTTAGCTTAAGCAAAAATTCAAACAGTTAGTGGGTTAGTCAAAAATTAAAGAAAAAGTGCTTGATCTAGATCTCCTCTTCACTTAATAATTGTCAATCTAATCAATCCCTGGCAACGGCGCCAAAAACTTGATGTGCGAAAAACGATCCGACACAAAACTCACCGGCAAGTGCACCGGGTCGCATCAAGTAATAATAACTCACGGGAGTGAGGTCGATCCCACAGGGATTGAAGGATTGAGCAATTTTAGTTTAGTGGTTAGTTTAGTCAAGCGAATCAAGATTTGGTTGAGAGATTTGTGATTAACAGAATTTAAATTGCATGGAAAGTAAAGGGAATGGGTAAATTGCATGAAATTAAAGAGAACTGAAATTTAAAGTGCTGAATCTTAAAGTGCAAGAAATTAAATGGCAGAAACTTAGAATGCATGAAATGTAAATTGCAGGATCTTAAAGTGCAAGAATTGTACGTGACTTGAATTGTAAAGGGAATTGGGAATTGGATTTGCAGAAATTAAACAAGGAAAAGTAAATTGCAACAAACAGAGAAGTAGAAAATAACTTGGATTGAATCGGATCTAAAAACAGAAATGTAAATGAGATTTAAAAGCATTAAACAGAGAATGTAAAATTGGAATTCAGATCTCAGGACCCAAGAGACTAGATAACCAAGTCTAGATCTCAATGCCTTCTTAGATCCAACAAGAACAATTGCAAAGGAAATGTAAATTGTAAAGAAAGTAGATGAAGAGCAATTAACAGAAATGGGAATTTAACTAAGCAGAGAATTAAACAAGATCCCAAGGTGAGATTGAAACAGAAGTTCTTCAATTCTCCACCCAAGATCCGAAGCAAGAAAAGTAAAGAGTATTCAAGTAAGAACAAGGAAGAAGAGAGATCAATTCTCCTCCAAATTCCCTTGAATTAAAACAACAATCCAAAAATTGTAAAGTGAGCTCTCTACTAAGTGCACTCAATCAAAACCGAAAAGAAAGCTCTCTTAAAAACTTAAATCCTAAGCTATTTATACACTTTCTTCCAATGGTCTTCAAGCCTTGAATTGGGCCTTTGCTCTTGATGGAATTGGGTTGATAGAGGCCTTGGTTGATTGCTCTTGGAGTTGGGGAGAGAACCAAAGTGAACCGGGTTTGGAATCATGAAAGCTTGAGTAAAAGTTTGAGTAAAAGTTTGAGGCAAACTTTTACTCAAACTTTTCATATCAGCCACCCCATCCTTGCTGCTACCAACGTTTGTGCCAAAGTTTGGGGTCAAACTTTTGCTCAAACGTTGGCTCCCCCTTGCACACTCATGGCGCCAACGTTTGCCAAAAAGTGTGAGGCAAACGTTGGCGCAAACTTTTGCTCTCCAGGGTGTTGCTTTGTGAGGCCAACGTTTGCCAAAAAGTTTGAGGCAAACGTTGGCTCAAGCTTTTCTCCCAAAAGTTTGCGCAAAAGTTTGAGGCAAACTTTTGGTCAAGCTTTTGCTCCCTGGTTCGTTTTCACTTATTCCAAAAGTTTGAGCTAAAGTTTGAGGCAAACTTTTGCTCAAACTTTTTGTCCCCTCTTCCTCCTAGCCATTCCTTCTTGCTTCAACCTTTCTCCAAGCTTTCTTCACCTATCATTAATCAACCAAACACATCAAAGCTATGCTCAAAATCATGAGATATTCATTCTTTCATAATATATGATAATAATGGCATAAAACCTCATGAAATTGCATTAATTCATCTATGGTTGATTAAATCAAAGGACACATGAAAATCTACCCAATTGGCTTGCTTATGGCTCAAGAAAGTGCATAATTCAATTGAAAACAAAAGAAAAAGGCTAGTGAAACTAGGCTAAGATGACTTGTCATCAGAAGAGGTAGAAGAATTCGAACTTAGTGAGATAGAGTTCGAATTGTGCATTGAGGAGGAGTGGTACTCCATAAATAGAAGGATGTGAGAAGAGGGGAAGAGATTTTTCGAAAATTAAGTAAAAGATTTTAAAAACATTTTGAAAAAGATTTTGAAGAAGATATGATTGAAATCTTTTTTGAAAAAGATGTGATTTAAAAGTTATGGTTTTAAAAAGATGTGATTGAGAAGATATGATTTGAAAAACAATTTAAAAAGATTTGATTTAAAAAAAAATTAATGACTTGGCTAACAAGAAAAGATATGATTCAAACATTAAACCTTTCTCATCAGAAAAGGCAACATACTTGAAATGTTGAATCAAATTATTAATTGTTAGCAAGTATCTTTGAAAAAGGAAAGAAATTGATTTTGAAAAAGATTTGGTTGAAAAGATATGGTTTGAAAAAGATTTGATTTTGAAAAACTTTGAAAACTTGAAAAAAATTTGAATTAAAAACAGAATCTTCCCTCTTGTGCCATCCTGGCGTTAAACGCCCAGAATGGTGCACATTCTGGCATTTAACGCCCAAAGCACTACCCTTTTGGGCGTTAAACGCCCAGCCAGGTATCCTGGCTGGCGTTTAAACGCCAGTTTTTCCTTCTTCACTGGGCGTTTTGAACGCCCAGCTTTTTCTGTATAATTCCTCTGCTGCATGTACTGAATCTTCAGTTCCCTGTATTATTGACTTGAAAACAGAACCAAGATCAAATAAACAATGCATGCAAGACACCAAACTTAAAATGAGACACTAGACTCAACAAGAAACATAAAATATTTTTGGTTTTTATGATTTTGTAATTTTTTTTGGATTTTTCAAAAATTAAGTGGAAAAGAAAATAAAGGTATCAAAATTCTTAATGAGGATTCCAGGAATCATGCAATGTTAGTCTAAAGCTTCAGTCTAAAGGAATTAGACATGGATAGCCAAGCTTCAGCAGGACATTGCATTCAAGAGCTAAATTGATGAGAATCAATCAGCTTTGGTGATGATAAGATCATCACCTTGAAACACTAGAATTCATTCTTAAGAACTCTGAAAAATACATAATCTAAGCAACAAGATGAACCGTCAGTTGTCCATACTCGAAACAATCCCCGGTAACGGCGCCAAAAACTTGGTGCACGAAATTGTGATCAATACTTTTCACAACTCAAATAATCCCCGGTAATGAATCCAAAGACTTGGTGCTCAATACCATGGCATAAACACAACTTCGCACAACTAACCAGCAAGTGCACTGGGTCGTCCAAGTAATAAACCTTACGCGGTAAGGGTCGATCCCACGGAGATTGTTGGTATGAAGCAAGCTATGGTCATCTTGTAAATCTCAGTCAGGCAGACTCAAATGGTTATGAATGATTTATGAATAAAACATAAAGATAAGGATAGAGATACTTATGCAATTCATTGGTGAGAATTTCAGATAAGCGTATGAAGATGCTTTGTCCCTTCCGTCTCTCTGTTTCCTACTGTCTTCATCCAATCTTTCTTACTCCTTTCCATGGCAAGCTGTATGTTGGGTATCACCGTTGTCAATGGCTACAGTCCCGTCCTCTCAGTGGAAATGTTCAACGCACCCTGTCACGGCACGGCTATCCAGCTGTCGGTTCTCGATCATGTCGGAATAGAATCCAGTGATTCTTTTGCGTCTGTCACTAACGCCCCACAATCACGAGTTTGAAGCTCGTCACAGTCATTCAATCATTGAATCCTACTCAGAATACCACAGACAAGGTTTAGACCTTCCGGATTCTCTTGAATGCCGCCATCAATTCTAGCTTATACCACGAAGATTCCGGTTAAAGAATCCAAGAGATAAACATTCAAGCCTTGTTTGCTTGTAGAATGGGAGTGGTTGTCAGGCACGCGTTCATAAGTGAGAATGATAATGAGCGTCACATAATCATCACATTCATCAAGTTCTTGAGTGCGAATGAATATCTTGGAATAAGAACAAGCTGAATTGAATAGAAGAACAATAGTAATTGCATTAATACTCGAGGTACAGCAGAGCTCCACACTTTAATCTATGGTGTGTAGAAACTGCACCGTTGAAAATACATAAGAATGTGGTCTAGGCATGGCCGTGAGGCCAGCCCCCAGTGATCAAAAGATTCAAAGATCTCAAGATATAAAATACAATAGTAAAAGGTCCTACTTATAGGGAACTAGTAGCTTAAGAATTACAAAGGTGAGTAAATGACATAAAAATCCACTTCCGGGCCCACTTGGTGTGTGCTTGGGCTGAAAATTTGAAGCATTTTCGTGTAGAGACTCTTCTTGGAGTTAAACGCCAGCTTTTGTGCCAGTTTGGGCGTTTAACTCCCATTCTTGTGCCAGTTCCGGCGTTTAACGCCGGGCATTCTTGAGCTGATTTGGAACGCTGGTTTGGGCCATCAAATCTCGGGCAAAGTATAGACTATTATACATTGCCGGAAAGCCCAGGATGTCTACTTTCCAACGCCGTTAAGAGCGCGCCAATTGGGCTTTTGTAGCTCTAGAAAATCCACTTCGAGTGCAGGGAGGTCAGAATCCAACAGCATCTGCAGTCCTTTTAGTCTCTGAATCAGATTTTTGTTCAGATCACTCAATTTCAGCCAGAAAATACCTGAAATCACAGAAAAACACACAAACTCATAGTAAAGTCCAGAAAAGTGAATTTTAGCAAAAAACTAATAAAAATATATTAAAAACTAACTAAATCTACTAAAACATACTAAAAACAATGCCAAAAAGCGTACAAATTATCCGCTCATCAGACCCCAACCATCATCTCAGCAACTTCAGAAGTAGAATGTACCTCACAGATGCCTCAGATGCAGTCTGCTGCAAAGCCTTTCCAACAACTCTCACCAAGACAGCTATTAAATGGTTTGACAACCTACCTCCAAAATCCATCTCAAGTTTCGACGATCTGGCCAAGAAGTTCCTGGCCCGATTCTCCATACAAAAGGACAAAGCCAAACACGCACCTAGCCTACTAGGGATCAAGCAAGGAGATCGGGAGAGCCTTTGCAACTACATGGAAAGATTCAACAAAACATGCATGGACATACAAAGTCTACCAACAGAGGCTGCCATTATGGGCCTTATAAATGGCCTACGAGAAGGACCATTTAGCCAATCTATATCAAAGAGATACCCTACATCCTTAGACGAAGTACAAGAACGGGCACAAAAATACATCAACATGGAGGAAAACTCTCGACTTGGCTAAACCTCAAGGTTCGGCTCTGCCTACCGAGATAAAGAATCCAAGAAAAAGGAAGATCGCTCCGGAGAGAAAATCAAAAAATATCATAACTATACCCCTCTTAGGGTATCCTTGGTAGATGTTTACAAAGAAGTCTGCCATACAGAGAAAATCCCTCCAGCTCGGCCACTTAAAGGCAAAAGAGGAGAAGGAAATCGGAATGAATACTGTGAGTATCACCGACTTCGAGGGCATTCCACCAACGAATGCTTCGACTTGAAAAACGTCATAGAAAAACTAGTAAGAGAGGGAAAGCTAGATCGATTTTTGGCCAATCGGGATGACGAACCAAGAAAAAGAAAAAGGGATAAGGATGTTGGACGATTTGAACGATCACCTCGCACACCGGAAAGACACGTTCACGTAATACACGGCGGATTTGCCGGAGGAGGAATCTCCAAATCATCCCGAAAGCGATACCTCAAAGAAGTATACCACGTCGAAGGAAAAAAGGAAGCCCCAGACATCCCAGCAATCACGTTTACCAAGGAAGACGCATCCGGAATCATCTCGGGACACGACGACCCCATGGTCATTACGATCATACTGGCAAACGCCAACCTTCACCGTACATTAATTGACCAGGGAAGCTCTGCCGACATCTTATTCAAAACTGCCATCGACAAACTCGGTCTAGACGAAAAAGAGCTAAGAGCATACCCGAACAGCCTGTTCGGACTAGGAGATGCCCCAGTTCAACCGCTGGGATACGTATCGCTGCATACAACCTTTGGAAAGGGGAACCAATCCAGAACACTCAAGATAGACTACATCGTGGTCGACGTAAGCTCAGCCTACAATACCTTAATAGGTCGGACAATGTTAAATCAACTCGGCGCAATAGTTTCAACCCCACATCTATGTATGAAATTCCCAACTGCGGAAGGGATAGCTACGATAAAGGCAGATCAAAAAATGGCACGTCGCTGTTATAACGAAAGCCTAAACCTTTGAGGTGAAGGAGGAGAGTTCCACACAATCGAGCTCGGTGGAGTTCAGAGGCGAGAAGAATTCCGACCACAACCCGAAGGAGAAGTAGAAAGAATCCAGATCGGAGACACCTCGGATAAAACAACTAATATTGGCACGATCCTGAAATGAGACATAAAGGAATCCCTAATACGGTTCCTACGAGATAATGTTGATCTCTTCGCATGGAAAGCTGCCGACATGCCAGGTATTGATCCCGAACTAATGAGCCACAAATTGGCAGTCTATTCGGGATCCCGGCCGGTACAACAAAGATGAAGAAAACTCGGACCAGAACGAGCTCAGGCTGTAGAAGAACAAGTACAAGTGCTACTTGAGGCCGGGTTCATAAGGGAAGTCAAATATCCACTATGGCTAGCAAACGTCGTCTTGGTGAAAAAGTCAAATGGGAAGTGGCGAATATGCACCGACTACACCGACCTCAACAAAGCCTGCCTAAAAGACCCCTACCCACTCCCAAGCATCGACGCTCTAGTGGATGCTTCATCAGGATATAAGTATCTCTCGTTCATGGACGCATATTCAGGGTACAACCAAATCCCCATGTATCCACCAGATCAAGAAAAAACCTCGTTCCTAACACCGAAAGCAAACTACTGTTACATCGTGATGCCTTTCGGTCTCAAGAACGCAGGAGCTACTTATCAAAGGCTAATGAATAAAGTTTTCTCAGATCACATCAGAAAAATCATGGAAGTTTATGTAGATGACATGTTGATAAAGACATAAAGCGAAGATACATTGTTATCCGACCTGACTCAAGTGTTTTACACTATCAGGAAACACAACATGCGGCTCAATCCCGCAAAATGCACCTTCGCAGTAGAAGCTGACAAATTCTTGGGCTTCATCCTCACACAAAGGGGGATTGAAACAAATCCAGACAAGTGTCGAGCCATACTCAACATGAAGAGCCCAACCTGTATCAAAGAAGTACAACAACTCAACGGGAGGTTGGCCGCTCTATCCCGATTCTTAGCAGGAGCTTCGATAAGATCTCTTCCCTTCTATGCTACTTTAAGAAAGGGAAAACAGTTCGAATGGACGACAGAATGTGAGCAAGCCTTCCTAGACTTCAAGGAGTTCTTAGGACGGCCACCTATCCTATCTCGGCCACGAGAAGGAGAACCGCTCATATTATATCTCGCAGTAGGGAGCCGGGCAATAGCCTCAGCACTAGTCAGAGAAGACGAACATGGGCATAAACCCGTCCACTTCATTAGCAAAGCACTACAGGGATCCGAGCTGAACTACCAGAAAATAGAAAAGTTTGCCTACGCTCTGATCCTCATATCCCGGCGGCTTCGCCCATATTTCCAAGCGCATACCATTAAAGTTCGAACCAACCAACCCCTAAAAGGGATATTGCAGAAAATAGACCTAGCAGGAAGAATCCTACAATGGGCAATCGAGTTGTCCGAATTCGACCTCCAATATGAGACGCGCACAGCAATCAAATCGCAACACCTGGCCGACTTCATCGCAGAATTTACAGACATCCCGGGAATCCCCATAGAATAGAACATATACGTAGACGGATCCTCGAATAAAATAGGAAGCAGTGCGTGTGTGATAATTGAAAACAACCAAGGAACTCAACTTGAGCTCTCCCTTAAATTCGGATTCCCGGCCTCAAACAACCAGGCAGAATACGAAGCACTATTAGCTGGTCTGAAGCTGGCTAGGGAGGTTGGAGCTCGGAAACTCAACATCTACAGTGACTCACAAGTCATCACCTCACAAATAACAGGAAGCTACCAAGCCAAAGATCCGACCATGAAAAAATATTTGGATAAAACCAAAGAACAGCTTGGACAACTCGGGGAATATAGGATCCACCACATACCTCGTGAGCAAAATGCCCGAGCTGACGCCCTTTCAAAATTAGCCAGCACCAAGCCAGGGGGCAACAACAGAAGCCTCATCCAGGAGGTATTACAGAACCCGTCAATAGCGGAAGAAGAGAGAATCCTAGCCATAATAGGTCGGGATCAAGGATGGATGACCCCCATAATAAACTACCTCAAAACAGAAGAACTCCCTACAGATGAAAAGGAGGCAAAGAGGCTGAAAAGGGAGGCACAGTACTACACTATCATAAACAACACGCTGTACAAAAGAGGGATATCAACACCTTTACTAAAATGCGTACCAACTTCCAACACAAAGGAAGTCTTGGAGGAAGTACACAGCAGCATTTGTGGAAATCATCTCGGAGCGCAAGCTCTCACCAAAAAGATACTCCGGGCGGGATTCTATTGGCCAACTCTACAAAAGGAGGCTACAGAATTTGTAAGGACATGTCCACCATGCCAGAAGCATGCCAACTTTCACATTGCCCCACCAGAAAAGCTCATCAGCGTGACCTCACCTTGGCCATTTGCAAAATGGGGACTCGACCTTCTCGGACCCTTCCCACAAGGATCGGGACAAGTAAAATTCCTCATAGTAGGAGTAGACTATTTCACAAAATGGATTGAGGCAGAACCCCTGGCCAATGCCACCGCTCAAAGAAGTCAAAAATTCCTATATAGGAACATTATTACGAGGTTCGGGGTACCATACTCCATCACCACGGACAACGGTACCCAATTTACAAAGGCAGGCTTCAGAAAATTGGTGGCCGACTTGAACATAGAACACCAGTTCACCTCCGTCGAACATCCCCAAGCCAATGGACAAGCCGAAGCGGCCAACAATGTCATATTGGCCGGACTAAAGCGGAGGCTACAAGAAGCAAAGGGAGCCTGGGCCGAGGAACTTCCACAAGTCCTATGAGCGTATCGAACAACCCCCCATTCTACTACAAACGAATCACCATTCCGACTAGCATACGGAGCGGAGGTAATAATTCCAATAGAAATCGAAGAAGGATCTCCCCGAGTAGTCCACTACAATGAACGAGCAAACTCCCAACTTCAGAGAGAAGAGCTCGACTTGCTACCCGAAATCCAAGAAAGAGCTCGGATCAGGGAAGAAGCTCTAAAGCGACAATGGCTTCCAGATATAATCAAAAGGTAGTGCCGAGAAGTTTTGCAGAGAATGATCTCATTCTAATCAGAAATGACATTGGAACAACTCGACCCGGAGAAGGAAAGCTGGCAGCAAACTGGAAAGGACCCTACCGAGTCATTGAAGTACTGGGGAAGGGCTACTATAGACTATCCGAGCTTGATGGACGAGAGCTTCCTCGATCATGGCATGCCTGCAACCTAAGAAGGTACTACAGTTAGAAAAGGTAAAGGATCTCACTAAATGGATGCGCTCTTTTTCCTGAAAAGGTTTTTTAATGAGGCACCATGTTGAGACCTAGATCATACCCGACTTAAAGGAACAAGGAAATTCCCACATGTATATATTTGCATTTTTTCTTTGAATAAAGTTTATTTAGATATTCTACAAGATTCCAAGACGCATTAATCTGTAAATTCATCGTCTGATTATAAAGCAACAGGTCGGCATAACCAAGAAAGAGGACTACGAAAAATAACTTAAAGGAGACCGATATAACCAAGTCGGACTCCTACCATTAAAAAGTTATCAAAGTAATCCCTGGAAGAGACCTGACAAAGGTCCAAAAAAGAGGATTACAGAAATAACTTAAAGGAGACCGACATAACCAAGTCAGACTCCTATCACTAAAAAAGTTATACAAGTAGTCCCTGAAAGAGATCTGACAAAGATCCAAGAAAGAGGACTACGAAAAATAACTTAAAAGAGACCGACATAACCAAATCGGACTCCTACCACTAAAAAGTTATCAAAGTAATCCCTGGAAGAGACCTGACAAAGGTCCAAAAAAGAGGATTACAGAAATAACTTAAAGGGGGGACCAACGCAAAAGAACCACCAAAAAACAAGTTGGACCCATAAGTCACAAACCTCAAAGGATCCAAGCTACAAACAATAAAACAAAGCAATCCGAAGAGGTCGAGATACAAGATTTCAAACATCAGTAGAAAACTGAAAAGATACCAAGTCAAAAACTACCTCTGTTACTCCACAAAAGTTATAAAGCCCGGAAGGCCACCAAAACCTACCGTGAAGGGAAAGCGAGCTACCTTTTGTTTTTCAAAATAAAAAGTTGCTAAACAAGCAACTAGGAAATGTCAATGAAAAGTTTTAAAAGCCCACAAGCCGGGCCAACTATACATCCAGAAAGAGATCAGCAAACATCTGGAGCCTTCTTGGTAGCGTCAGGACAAGGGGAAGGAGGACGAGTCTGAAGGGGCACGGCATCTACGGTTCCATCATCCCGGTTCAGAATCTGGCAATCCGGATCAGATGTAACGGGAGGAACAGACGAGGTCGACACCTTAAGAGAAGGCACTGGGGGAGGATAAGCCTCATCATCATCCTGGTCATCAGGGACAATCTTACCATCCCTCACGACATTGTCCAGGCTGATGAGAGTCAAGTCGGCATCAGGAGCAACAACCCGGAACTGCTCTATCAGATTCTCGGAGGCAGCAGTTACGCTACCCACAAAGTGACCTTGAAGCTCACCATAATTAACCCGAGCTGTTTCCAAATCTTCCCGAAGATGCATCAATTCCCTATAAGTCGAGACATAGCTATCCTTATGTTTCAATGCCATGTCTTCGGCCAGCTTCAAAGAAGCAGCAAGGGCAATAGAGCTGGCCTTCTCACCCTCCAGCTCTTTCTCCACCTTCGCCAACTTCACCTCCAACTCCTCCTTCAAACCCTTGATTCGATCAAATTCTGACTTGGCCTCTTCCATAAAGGATTTTGTGGCATGAATCGGAATCCCCTGAATTGTTCGGAATATAGCGGCACCCATATGAGCCATCTTCACACTACTTTTAGTGATAAAATCCAGATGCTGAAGAAGAGAAACATCGTCCATAGAAAGCCCACCAGAGGGTGCAATTTGCTGGTCGACAAACTCGATAGCATCAAAATCCGGGGCATCCAGGTTAAAGGGCTCGGATGACTTTTGCTTCTTACAAGGAGGGGCACCAGGAGCTGCAGCAGAAGATTGCGGAGGATCGACCAAGCGAACCCGAGGAATAGGAATTGCTTTCCTCGGCCCGGGAGAACTAGGTACAGGAGGTTTAACTGGAACCTGGGAAGATCCCTCTCCGGCTGCCTTGGCCGAAATGTTTAAAGCAGCAGTTGCCTTCTTCGCCTTCTTGAAGGCCTTCATAGAGTCATTATTTTTTGACATCTCTGAAGAACACAAAATCAACCACAAAAAGACAAATTACAACATAGAAGAAGAAAAAAGCTCGGAAAGCAAGTATAAAATAAAGCAGACAGTACCCAAAGCAGCCCGAACCAAAGATGGATCACTCAAAAATCTCTTCGTATCCAGATGGGGAGGCTTCCCCCACAAATCTTCAAGAACAACTACAAAGGCCCGCTCAACCTCACTAAGCATTTCCCATGTGTAACGTGGCACTCTTACATTCTTTTGCCACTCTAGAGGAAAAGCAGGCTCATCATTTTCATCAAGAAAAAAGGGGCGGGCCCCCTCGACAGCTCGAACTTTAAAGAAGTAGTTCTTGAAGTCCTTAAAGGACTCGTCATACATCGCAAACACTTTATGGCCCTGGGCGGACCGGAAAGAAACCCAAGAAGCCTTCTTTTTTGAAGAACCGCCAGGCTTGGCAGAAACAAACAAGTAAAGAAACAGAGTCTGGGAAGGTGTTACATCTAGTTCACGGCAGAGAAGTTGAAAAATTTTAATAAAACCCCAGGAATTGGGGTGAAGCTGGGGTGGAGCTATATTACACGACCACAACAGGTCGGTTTCAAAAGCAGTAAAAGGAAAAGTAACATTCAACTGGCTGAAAAAGTATTCATTGGCATAGAAGAAGGGACGCTCCCTCTCAATGGAAGTCGGAAAGCAAACCCTCTCATCAGAATAAGGAGCAACAAGCTCGTAATCCCCCTCGCGAGCATTGTCACCACAAATCCTATGACGCTTCCTCAGCTCTGTGCAAAATTCAGCATCCACAACGGAAACACACAACAAAATAAGGGAGTCCAGCCAATCGGACATCCCCTTGGGAACTCTGGAAGACATCTCTACAATGTTATTACGAGAAGACATGAGGCCAACTAAATCCTACAAGTAAGAAAAAAAGATAGGGGTTACTACAAATATCTCGAATAGGGAGAAAACAACTCGGTCAATACTTCTCAGATGATGAAATCACAAAAAGAAAAACCCCAAGACTCAAACCAAAGTCCTAGGGCATCCTTTGGAGGCAATAACAAAGCAAGGATTCAAGAAATTTCTACAGCTTACACCCCGGCACTCATCAGAAAAAAAATAAAGTCTCAAAGGAAACAAAGGAAACACAAAGTCACCACCTTTCTACAGTCTATCAGCAAAAAGCATTATCAAACATCAAAAATGCCAAGCAAAAAATCACCAAAGACGCAAACTTTTTCAGAATCAAGCAAAAATCATCATCAAAGGCACAACCAGAAGCGGCGACAACATGCAAAAGCCCTAAGAAAAGATTCAAGCAACGAGAAAAGCAAAAGACTCGCACCAAAAAACGAAGAAAATCCAGAACACGCAAACAATCAGGCTTGGTAAAAATAGAAAGATCCCAACTTTCTCTGAGCAAAATTCAAACTTTCTGCCGACATATAAAAGAACAGAGGAAGAAAAATCGAACCTGGAGAAATAGAAGAAAAATCTCGAAAGGAGAGCCGAAGAGCAGAAGCAACAAAGCCACCCCTCGAAGCGAAAAATCGCAAAGATAGAAGGAGAAAATCTGGTAATCACCCCTCTTCCATAGAGAGCAATGACAGAACAGACGTTGCAGGAAGAAGTAAAGGGAGAAGTTACGAAGAAAAGCGAAGAAGAGAAACCGTTTTTTTGAGAAAATTCAAAATAAAAGCTAGGAGAAAACGGGGCAATTAATACCAATTAATGAAGGTACTAAACCCTTTTTACGTTCCCAAAGCAAAGCGCTGATATAAAAATGCGCGCCTTTAGAGGAAAACGTTCTACATTCAAAAGATTCTGCAAAAAGAAGAAATCGACAAAATGCTTGAGTTCGGCTTCGTCATGAAAGGACCGAAGTCAAAAACTCGACCTCAACAGAAAGACCGAGCTCAAGCAGGGGCACTGTTCATACCCTGGGTCGAGCTGTCCGACCCGGGATGTTCGACAGACAAAGCGACCGACCTCTTCAGGTCAGGACAACCCGACCTCTCCTCAAAGAGCTCGGCCAAGTCACAGGAAAGCCCAAACGATGGGCCCAAATAGAGGAACGCGCCCCAAATCCAAGGGCAGCCCATGCCCATACAGATAAAGGCGGTTCCCTTAAAGATGACCTCACTGTAGCTAATTATCTAGTTAGCCATACTTTTCTTCCCGATTTCACTAAGCATCAGAGAGACAAGCTGAAAAGCGAGTCCAAATACTATGTATGGGATGACCCATATCTATGGAGGTGTGGTGCTGACCAGGTAATTAGACGGTGTGTACCTCAATCAGAATTCCAGTCCATTTTAGAGGCCTGCCACTCATCTGAGAGTGGAGGACATTTTGGCCCTCAACGAACTACTAGAAAAGTTTTAGACTGTGGATTCTGGTGGCCTACTCTTTTTAAAGATGCTGTTGACCTTTGTAAATCTTGTCCTCCATGCCAAAGGTTTGGTAATATATCCCAGAGGGATGAAATGCCTCTACAAATTATGCTTTTCTGTGAAATTTTTTATGTTTGGGGCATTGACTTCATGGGTCCATTTCCAAATTTTAATGGCCACCTTTATATACTGTTAGCTGTAGATTATGTTTCTAAATGGGTCGAAGCAATTCCTACCCGTACTGATGATGCTAACACCGTTGTTTCCTTTGTTAGAAACCATATTATTTGTCGCTTTGGATCACCATGAGCAATCGTGAGCGATCAAGGCACTCACTTTTGTAACAGGAGACTAACAGGTTTACTAAAGAGGCATGGGATAATTCTTAAAGTATCAACAGCCTATCACCCCCAGACTAATGGGCAAGCAGAGGTGTCTAACAGAGAGATAAAATGCATACTGCAAAAGGTAGTCAAGCCTCATAGAAAGGACTGGAGCAGCAGTCTCTAAGACGCGCTTTGGGCATATCGGACAGCATACAAGACACTGATTGGGATGAGTCCTTTCTGCTTGGTTTATGGAAAGGCTTGTCATCTCCCAATTGAGTTAGAACATAAGGCCTTCTGGGCGGTAAAGGAATGTAACATGGACTTTGAGAGAGCCGGAGCTGAAGGAAGTTGCAACTGCAAGAATTAGAAAACCTTCGCCTAGAAGCTTATGAAAACTCCAGGCTGTATAAAGAGAAGGTGAAAGCTGTGCATGACAAGAGCATTAAGAGAAGATAATTCCAACCTGGGGACTTAGTCCTACTTTACAACTCCAGAATGCGACTCATGCCAGGTAAGCTGAGATCCAGATGGGATGGTCCCTATCGAGTAGAGAGAGTGGAACTATACGGAGTCTTTCACTTGAGCCATCCTTCAAGCTCTAAACTTATCAAAGTCAATGGACATCGGTTGAAGTTATTCCATGGCGAAAAGATGGCGAAAAACCAGGAACTAGAGATCTTCCTCTTGGAAGATCCGCCCACAGCAGCAGACTGAGCTAGTGGAGCGTCCAACTTAAGGACGTTAAAGCAAAGTGCTGGGTGGGAGACAACCCACCATGGTATGATCGTTCCTCCACCTCTCCTTACCTTCCTTCGTCAATAATTCTTCTCAGCACTAATGCCTATATTCTGCATCTCATCCGCATATTGCATATTGCATAAAAAAAAAGACCCGGGGAGGGGGGTGTTAAGGCATGCGACACGCCAGCGTCGTTGACGCGCTCGCGTCATAGTGGCTTCGTATCATTAAAGAAAAGAAACAGAGAGTTGCGCAGGAATGTGGCTGGAGGCGTGCCTCTGGAATCATTTGACCCACGCGTCAGCGTAAATGATGCACTCGCGTCATTTGTAAAATGGCCTCCCTACGCATCCACGTCAACCACGCGAACGCGTCAACGTCAACCACGCTAGCCGCACAAGCCCTGTCACGCAAACGCGTGCCCCACGCGTCCGCGCCGTTTTCTTAATTTGGCCATCCACGCGATCCCGTCAACCACGGGACCGCGTCACCCTGAAATTTGGCAAAACATGTTTCACACAGAGAGTTGTGCGAGTGCGAAGCTGCCCTCGCGCCCCTAGCGTAAATCATATCATGTGTCCGCGTGACCGGCGCGTCCGCATCATTTCCTTCAAGGGCTCTCCGCGCGTCCACGTGCACCATGCGTCCGCGTCGCTTGCGCTGCCCAACTCATTCAAATCTGCCAGATTGTCTTATCTTTTCTCACCCCAATCCAAATTTTTCCCCCTTCTTCCTTCTCCATTCTTCCTCCCTTCTACTCCCTCTTTCCCACCACCATTATCAAGGTTTTTCTTCTCTTCTTCCCTCCCTACTTTTTCATTCTTCTTCTTATTTTCATGTTTTCTTTTTTCTTTCTCTTCTACTTTCCCTATCCATATTTTCTTTTTTCTTCCTTCTTCCTCCTATTGGTGTTGGAGATTTATTTGGGTCATTATTTTTATATGTTGCTTGTGGATTGTTTAGGACTTGTTTAATAGTTATATATTATTTTTATAGGGTTACTTGCATGTTCAAGTTAATATTTTCCATACCTTATTTAACATGCATGCTATGTGTTTGTGAAAACGCCCATATGGCATTTTGCACTATTTTTAGATTTCTTTCAATCTACTACTCTAAATGCTTGCTTTTCACAAAACCCTTTTTCAATTTTATTAATTTTTATATAATTATTATTACAAGCATATTGTTAGTTTGGAAGATTTGGTAATCTAACTTGGATATTGAATGCTTGATCTATGCTACTC
The DNA here is from genome assembly GCF_014773155.1 of Arachis stenosperma. Classification (NCBI taxonomy): domain Eukaryota; kingdom Viridiplantae; phylum Streptophyta; class Magnoliopsida; order Fabales; family Fabaceae; genus Arachis; species Arachis stenosperma. The sequence goes on along the minus strand of NC_080378.1, from coordinate 43,196,911 downwards.
ATGCCCTTGCTGGCATGCCAATAAACACCTGGCATTTAACTGCTATATTTCTATTGTTGATTTGTCACATGTAGTCATGACCATGTGTTCACATCATTATCCCTTCCTGTGCATTGATTACCACCTTTCCCATTCTTTTCCTTGCTATTACCCTTGAAATATTCATGTCTTTACTTGTTTCCTTTCAGGATGGCCACCAAGAATGGCAAGGAGAAAGCTACCCCCAAATCCACAACAAGGAGAGGAACAAAAAGAGCATTAGTGGCAGAGCCATCTTCAACTGCAGCTAAGCCCTCAACAAAAAGAATTAAAAGGATTATAAAGGTCGATGAAAAGGAGAAAGCCTTCCTAGCAAAGGACACTGCATGATTTCCCAATCGCTACTGTGAGCAGATGTTCCCCATTCTGGCTGCTCAAAATTACAACAACGAACACCTTCTTATCCTTTCACCTCGTATTGTCGAATTTGTTTGAACCACGAATTGCACAAAGACATTGGGGATTCCTCCAGAGATAGCCACGATAGGTTAATCTTTCTTAGGTAGTTGAGTTCTACTCCAATTTCCACCTGCCGACCCTGCAGTCTGTTTATGTCTGTCAGAAGCAAGTCCCCATTATAGACGAAGCCATTCAGCGAACCTTAGATCTTCCCCCTGCTCCAGAAGGACTGGACGCATTTCAAGAAGCTGCACTCAAGTGCCAAGCATACAAATTTGACTGGGACGTTGTTCTCAGCGTTATCACACAACCTGGCAGCAGATAGATTTTTGGATACCATCGTTCCCGTCCTAAGGGAATATCGGCTTCCGTACTCACCTTGGAGGCTCACGTATGGGCACAGATTATGTCCCATTACGTCTTTTTGAGCACTCATGAGTCCTCCTTCACTGTAGGCATGGCCGTTCTACTATGGTGCATCCTCACAGACCAGCTTCTAAATCTACCAAGACACATCCGGAATGCTATGGGACACGTGCAAATTGCGGGCAACCTACCTTTCCCCGCCTTGGTCTCAGATCTTGTCTCAGCAACCGGAGTCTCCTACAGAGCTGGGGACACCAAAGCCATACTTCTACGGGATGATCAATACGTCCCTAATGGGAGATATCTCAGGCCACCACTAGCCATTACCAGCCAGTCCGCAAAATATGCTGCTGACATTCCACCTTCTACTAATCAGCCCAGAGAAGGGATGTGCTGGAGCTTGAAGGTGTTGACGTTCTCTTGGCACAAAACAAATAGATGCATCAATAACTTCAGCAACAAATAGAAATGATGGCCAAGAAAATTGATGAACTGCAAGGTGTTGCAGTAAACACACAACGCCAATCTCAAACCTCACATGGGTGGAATCAATCTGAAGAAAGTTTTGGGACATTCAATTTTGAGCAACAAAGCCCTGAGCAGGTGCAATGCATGAACAACACTTCAAGTTCATTTTAACACAATTTTCATGGTGATGCACAGAAGACACCCTGGAAGACTCATTCTAATTCAAGGTGGGGTGAGCATCAGAATCAAGGACAAAGGGACTTCAACTCTGGCAGCCTCAGCCACACAAGCAACCATAACCATTCATCCAATAATACTAACCAATTCAAAAATTCACAAAACACATATCACCAACCCCATAATAACTCATAAAACCACCAGAATAACTATTCCACATCCACATCCTACCCACAAAGTACCTCCACAATTAATTCAAACAACTTCCAACAATAACCATCTCATTTCACACAACCACAACCAAATCCAGACTCTCAAAGAATCTCAAGTCTAGAGAAAATGATGGAGAAACTCATGAAAAATCAAGACATGGCAAGACATGATCAGGAAGCTACAAGGAAAGATCAGGCCCTGGCATTCAAAAACCAAGAGGCCTCAATCAGAAACCTTGAGAGACACATGGGGCAAATGGCTAAGCAAATTTCAGAAATGGATGAGAAGAGAGCAAATGCCTTCCCCAATGTCACTGAAGAACACCCAAGAGACAAAGGAAAAGCCACAAAATGGGAGGAGTGCAAAGCAATCACAGTGGGAAGTGAGAAGATTATGAAGAAGGAAGCCATCAATTAGGACAATTACAACAGAGAAGTTCCACAAGAAGAGACAAAGGGGAAAAGTAAAGAGGATCAAGAAACCAAAAATGCACAAATTTCAAAGGGATACAAGAACACCCTTGAATCACAACTACAAGAGAAGAGGGAAGGAGTGAATCCTTGTGTCCCCAAACTTCCATACCCTCAGAGGTTTAAAAAAGAAAATGAGAATAAGCAATACTCAAAATTCCTGGACATATTCAAAACACTCAGCATCAATATTCCTTTCTTGGAAGCACTTGAACAGATGCCACTATATGCCGAATTCATGAAGGAAGTGCTGACAAAGAAAAGATCCCTGAAGGAAGGACAGATTGTTGAGATGACAAAGGAATGTAGTGCTATCCTCCAAAGAGAGTTGCCAGAGAAGAAAGATGATCCTGGGACTTTTTACATACCTTGCACCATAGGAAACATAACAATTGAGAAGTCATTCTGTGACCTCGGTGCAAGCATAAACTTGATGCCTGTGCCTCTAATGAGGAAACTTCAAATTTCTGAGCAGAAGTCCCACACAAATAGTTCTCCAAATGGCTGACAAATCCACTAAGCAAGCATTGGGAGTTGTGGAGAATGTGTTGGTAAAAGTGGAAAAATTCTTTCTCCCTGCTGACTTTGTTATCTCAGATATAGAAGAGGACCCTAACACTCCCATCATCCTGGGAAGGCCTTTCCTAGCTACGGGCAGAGCATTGATAGATGTGGAAAAAGGAGAATTGTTGCTGAGAGTGCATGATGAACATCTAGCATTCCATGTTTTTAAAACCTTGCATGAACCCATTCAAGAAGAAGATTTTATGAAGGATAAGGCCAGAGATCAAAGTTTGAAAGAGGCAGTCAATGAGTTAACTCCAAGACTTCTAAATCCATGCTTGAAAGCAGTAGAGATGGTGCAACAAACCAAAGAAGTCAAGGAGGAACTAGATCCAAAACCCCCAGATGAGAAATTCAACATCCTAGATAAAGAACCACCAAGGCAGGGAGTATCTCTTGAGAAAGAAAAGAAGAAGAGGCCAAGAGGATGGAGAAATAAGAAGATCCCTACTGAAGGCTTTTCACCAGGGGATGAAGTGGTGTTAAACACCCAAACAATGAAGGTGTCTCCACAATCATCTGAATACTACACTGTGAACCGGTTCCTTTCACTTGAACACCTAGAGATCATCAAAGAGGAGACTGGAAGGAAGTTCACAGTAAGAGGAGAAAAGCTGAGGCACTATGATTTTCAGCCTCCATGAAGTAAAAATGAAAGATGTCAAGCTAGTGACAATAAAGAAGCGCTTGTTGGGAGGCAACCCAACCTGAGGTAGTTTTCTTTTCATAGCTTTTTTAATAAAAATGTTGAATAATTGGTATGCATTTGGTGTGCGAAATTGTGATCACTACTTTTCACAACTCAAATAATCCCTAGTAATGGCCCCAAGAACTTGGTGCTCAATACCATGGCATAAACACAACTTTGCACAACTAACCAGCAAGTGCACTGGGTCGTCCAAGTAATAAACCTTACGCGAATAAGGGTCGATCCCACGGAGATTGTTGGTATGAAGCAAGCTATGGTCACCTTGTAAATCTTAGTCAGGCAGACTCAAATGGGTATAGTGATATACGAATAAAGCATAAAGATAAAGATAGAGGTACTTATGTAATTCATTGGTAGGAACTTCAGATAAGCGTATGAAGATGCCTTCCCTTCCGTCTCTCTGCTTTCCTACTGTCTTCATCCAATCCTTCTTACTCCTTTCCATGGCAAGCTTATGCAAGGGTTTCACCGTTGTCAGTGGCTACCTCCCATCCTCTCAGTGAAAATGTTCCTATGCTCTGTCACAGCATATGGCTAATCAGCTGTCGGTTCTCGGTCAGGCCGGAAAAGAATCCAGTGATTCTTTTGCGTCTGTCACTAACGCCCCGCCTGCTAGGAATTTGAAGCACGTCACAGTCATTCAATCATTGAATCCTACTCAGAATACCACAGAAAAGGTTAGACCTTCCGGATTCTCTTGAATGCCGCCATCAGTTCTCGCCTATACCACGAAGACTCTGATCTCACGGAATGGCTGGCTCGTTTGTCAGGCGAGCACTCGGTTGTCAGGCGATCAACCATGCATCGTGTATCAGGAATCCAAGAGATAAACACTAGAGCCTTGTTTGCTTGTAGAACAGAAGTGGTTGTCAGTCACCTTGTTCATAAGTGAGAATGATGATGAGTGTCACGGATCATCACATTCATCAAGTTGAAGAACAAGTGATATCTTGGACAAAGAACAAGCGGAATTGAATAGAAGAACAATAGTAATTGCATTAATACTCGAGGTACAGCAGAGCTCCACACCTTAATCTATGGTGTGTAGAAACTCCACCGTTGAAAATACATAAGAACAAGGTCTAGGCATGGCCGAATGGCCAGCCTCCCAAAGTGAGTTCAATCATAAAAATCGTAGAAAACTCGTAGCCTAGGGTGTACAGAGATGAGTAAATGACATAAAAATCCACTTCCGGGCCCACTTGGTGTGTGCTTGGGCTGAGCAATGAAGCAATTTCGTGTAGAGACTCTTCTTGGAGTTAAACGCCAGCTTTTATGCCAGTTTGGGCGTTTAACTCCCATTTAGGTGCCAGTTCCGGCGTTTAACGCTAGAATTTCTGAGGGTGACTTTGAACGCCGGTTTGGGCCATCAAATCTTGGGCAAAGTATGGACTATCATATATTGCGAGAAAGCCCAGGATGTCTACTTTCCAACGCCGTTGAGAGCGCGCCAATTGGGCTTTTGTAGCTCCAGAAAATCCACTTCGAGTGCAGGGAGGTCAGAATCCAACAGCATCTGCAGTCCTTTTCAGTCTCTGAATCAGATTTTTACTCAGGTCCCTCAATTTCAGCCAGAAAATACATGAAATCACAGAAAAACACACAAACTCATAGTAAAGTCCAGAAAAGTGAATTTTAACTAAAAACTAATAAAAATATACTAAGAACTCAACTAAAACTACTAAAAACATACTAAAAACAATGCCAAAAAGGGTACAAATTATCCGCTCATCACAACACCAAACTTAAATTGTTGCTTGTCCTCAAGCAACTGAAGATCAAATAAGATAAAAAGAAGAGAATATGCAATGAACTCCAAAAACATCTATGAAGATCAGTATTAATTAGATGAGCGGGGCTTTTAGCTTTTTGCCTCTGAACAGTTTTGGCATCTCACTCTATCCTTTGAAATTCAGAATGATTGGCTTCTTTAGGAACTCAGAATCCAGATAGTGTTATTGATTCTCCTAGTTAAGTATGATGATTCTTGAACACAGCTACTTTATGAGTCTTGGCCGTGGCCCAAAGCACTCTGTCTTCCAGTATTACCACCGGATACATACATGCCACAGACACATAATTGGGTGAACCTTTTCAGATTGTGACTCAGCTTTGCTAGAATCCCCAATTAGAGGTGTCCAGGGTTCTTAAGCACACTCTTTTTGCCTTGGATCACAACTTTATTCTTTCTTTTTCTTTCTTTTTCTCTTTCTTTCTTTTCGGGTTTTTTTTCGCCTCTTTTTTTTTTTTTGTATTCACTGCTTTTTCTTGCTTCAAGAATCATTTTTATGATTTTTCAGATCCTCAGTAACATGTCTCCTTTTTCATCATTCTTTCAAGAGCCAACATTCATGAACCACAAATTCAAAAGACATATGCACTGTTTAAGCATACATTCAGAAGACAAAAGTAATGCCACCACATCAAAATAATTAAACTGCTATAAAATTCAAAATTCATGCAATTCTTTTTCTTTTTCAATTAAGAACATTTTTTTTATTTAAGAAAGGTGATGGATTCATAGGACATTCATAACTTTAAGGCATAGACACTAAGACACTAATGATCACAAGACACAAACATAGATAAACATAAGCACTAAAATTCGAAAAATAGAAAATAAAGAACAAGGAGATTAAAGAACGGGTCCACCTTAGTGATGGCGGCTCTTTCTTCCTCTTGAAGATCCTATGGAGTGCTTGAGCTCCTCAATGTTTCTTCCTTGTCTTTGTTGCTCCTCTCTCATGATTCTTTGATCTTCTCTAATTTCATGGAGGATGATGGAGTGTTCTTGATGCTCCACCCTTAGTTGTCCCATGTTGGAACTTAGTTCTCCTAGGGAGGTGTTCAGTTGCTCCCAATAGTTTTGTGGAGGAAAGTGCATCCCTTGGGGCATCTCAGGGATCTCATGATGAGTGGGGTCTCTTGTGTGCTCCATCCTTTTCTTAGTGATGGGCTTATCCTCATCAATGGGGGTGTCTCCCTCTATGTCAACTCCAACAGAATAACAGAGGTGACAAATGAGATGAGGAAAGGCTAACCTTGCTAAGGTAGAGGACTTGTCCGCCACCTTATAGATTTCTTGGGCTATAACCTCATGAACTTCCACTTCTTCTCCAATCATGATGCTATGAATCATGATGGCCCGGTCTAGAGTAACTTCGGACCGGTTGCTAGTGGGAATGATTGAGCGTTGGATAAACTCCAACCATCCTCTAGCCACGGGTTTGAGGTCATGCCTTCTCAATTGAACCGGCTTCCCTCTTGAATCTCTCTTCCATTGGGCACCCTCTTCACATATGACTGTGAGGACTTGGTCCAACCTTTGATCAAAGTTGACCCTTCTAGTGTAAGGATGTTCATCTCCTTGCATCATGGGCAAATTGAATGCCAACCTTACATTTTCCAGACTAAAATCCAAGTATTTCCCCCGAACCATAGTAAGATAATTCTTTGGATCCGGGTTCACACTTTGATCATGGTTCTTGGTGATCCATGCATTGGCATAGAACTCTTGAACCATCAAGATTCTGACTTGTTGAATGGGGTTGGTAAGGACTTCCCAACCTCTTCTTCGGATCTCATGTCGGATCTCCGGATATTCACCCTTTTTGAGTGAAAAAGGGACCTCGGGGATCACCTTCTTCAAGGCTACAACTTCATAGAAGTGGTCTTGATGCACCCTTGAGATGAATCTCTCCATCTCCCATGACTCGGAGGTGGAAGCTTTTGCTTTCCCTTTCCTCTTTCTAGAGGTTTCTCCGGCCTTGGATGCCATAAATGGTTATGGAAAAACGAAAAAGCAACGCTTTTACCACACCAAACTTAAAAGGTTTGCTCGTCCTCGAGCAAAAGAAGAAAGAAGAGAGTAGAAGAAGAAGAAATGAGGAAGAAGGGAATGGCTATGTGTTCGGCCAAAGAGGGGGAGAAGTGGTGTTTAGGTTGTGTGAAAATGAAGGGGTGAAGAAGGGTTTATATAGGGTAGGTGGGGTTTTATGGAGGATGGATGTGAGTGGTGAAGAGAAAGATGGGATTTGATAGGTGAAGGGTTTTTGGGGAAGAGGAGTTGAGGTGATTGGTGAATGGGTGAAGAAGAGAGAGAGAGTGGTGGGGTTGGTGGGGATCCTGTGGGGTCCACAGATCCTGTGGTGTCAAGGAAAAGTCATCCCTACACCAAATGGCATTCAAAATCACGTTTTGAGCCATTTCTGGCGTTAAACGCCGGGCTGGTGCCCATTCCTGGCGTTTAACGCCAGGTTCTTGCCCTTTTCTGGCGTTTAACGCCAGTCTAGTGCCCCTTTCTGGCGTTAAACGCCCAGAATGGTGCCAGACTGGGCGTTAAACGCCCAACTGCTAGCCTCACTGGCGTTTAAACGCCAGTGGGTTCTTCCTCTAGGGTGTGCTATTTTTCTTCCTGTTTTTCATTCTGTTTTTGCTTTTTCAATTGATTTTGTGTCTTCTTATGATCATCAACCTACAAAAAAAAACATAAAATAACAGAGAAATATATAAAATATAACATTGGGTTGCCTCCCAACAAGCGCTTCTTTAATGTCAGTAGCTTGACAGAGGGCTCTCATGGAGCCTCACATTTTCTCAGAGCAATGTTGGAACCTCCCAACACCAAACTTAGAGTTTGAATGTGGGGGTTCAACACCAAACTTAGAGTTTGGTTGTGGCCTCCCAACACCAAACTTAGAGTTTGACTGTGGGGGCTCTGTTTGACTCTGATTTGAGAGAAGCTCTTCATGCTTCCTCTCCATGGTGACAGAGGGATATCCTTGAGCCTTAAACACGAAGGATTCTACATTCACTTGAATGATCAGCTCGCCTCTATCAACATCAATCACAGCCTTTGCTGTGGCTAGGAAGGGTCTGCCAAGGATGATGGTTTCATCCATGCGCTTCCCAGTCTCTAGGACTATGAAATCAGCAGGGATGTAATGGTTTTCAATCTTCACCAAAACATCCTCTACAAGTCCATGAGCTTGTTTTCTTGAGTTGTCTGCCATCTCTAATGAGATTCATGCAGCTTGCACCTCAAAGATCCCTAGCTTCTCTATTACAGAGAGAGGCATGAGGTTTACACTTGACCCTAAGTCACACAGAGCCTTTTAGAAGGTCATGGTGCCTATGGTACAAGGTATTGAAAACTTCCCAGGATCTTGTCTCTTTTGAGGTAATTTCTGCCTAGACAAGTCATCCAGTTCTTTGGTGAGCAAAGGAGGTTCATTCTCCCAAGTCTCATTTCCAAATAACTTGTCATTTAGCTTCATGATTGCTCCAAGGTATTTAGCAACTTGCTCTTCAGTGACATACTCATCCTCTTCAGAGGAAGAATACTCATCAGAGCTCATGAAAGGCAGAAGTAAGTCCAATGGAATCTCTATGGTCTCATTTTGAGCCTCAGATTCCCATGGTTCCTCATTAGGGAACTCATTGGAGGTCAGTGCACGCCCATTGAGGTCTTCCTCAGTGGCGTTCACTTCCTCTCCTTCCTCTCCGAATTCGGCCATGTTGATGGCCTTGCACTCTCCTTTTGGATTTTCTTCTGTATTGCTTGGGAGAGTACTAGGAGGGAGTTCAGTAACTTTCTTGCTCAGCTGTCCCACTTGTACCTCCAAATTCCTAATGGAGGACCTTGTTTCAGTCATGAAACTTTGAGTGGTTTTGATTAGTTCAGAGACCATGGTTGCTAAGTCAGAGGGGTTCTGCTTAGAATTCTCTGTCTTTTGCTGAGAAGATGATGGAAAAGGCTTGCCATTGCTAAACCTGTTTCTTCCACCATTATTGTTGTTGAAACCTTGTTGAGGTCTCTGTTGATCCTTCCATGAGAAATTTGGATGATTTCTCCATGAAGAATTATAGGTGTTTCCATAGGGTTCTCCTAGGTAATTCACCTCTTCCATTGAAGGGTTCTCAGGATCATAGGCTTCTTCTTCAGATGAAGCATTCTTAGTACTGCTTGGTGCATTTTGCATTCCAGACAGACTTTGAGAAATCAAATTGACTTGTTGAGTCAATATCTTGTTCTGAGCCAGAATGGCATTCAGAGTATCAATCTCAAGAACTCCTTTCTTCTGATTAGTCCCATTGTTCACAGGATTTCTTTCAGAAGTGTACATGAATTGGTTATTTGCAACCATTTCAATCAGCTCTTGAGCTTCTGTAGGCGTCTTCTTCAGATGAAGAGATCCTCCAGCAGAGCTATCCAAAGACATCTTGGATAGTTCAGAGAGACCATCATAGAAAATACCTATGATGCTCCATGCAGAAAGCATGTCAGAAGGACATTTTCTGATCAGTTGTTTGTATCTTTCCCAAGCTTCATAGAGGGATTCTCCATCCTTCTGTCTGAAGGTTTGGACTTCCACTCTAAGCTTACTCAATTTTTGAGGTGGAAAGAACTTTGCCAAGAAGGCATTGACTAGCTTTTCCCATGAGTCCAGGCTTTCTTTAGGTTGTGAGTCCAACCACGTCCTAGCTCTGTCTCTTACAGCAAAAGAGAATAGCATAAGTCTGTAGACTTCAGGGTCAACCCCATTAGTCTTGACAGTGTCACAGATTTGCAAGAACTCAGCCAAAAACTGATGAGGATCTTCCAATAGAAGTCCATGGAACTTGCAATTCTGTTGCATTAGAGAAACTAATTGAGGCTTAAGCTCAAAGTTGTTTGCTCCAATGGCAGGGATAGAGATGCTTCTCCCATAAAAGTCGGGAGTAGGTGCAGTAAAGTCACCCAGCACCTTCCTTGCATTGTTTGCATTATTGTTGTTTTCGGCTGCCATGTCTTCTTCTTTGAAGATTTCTGTTAGGTCCTCTGTAGAGAGTTGTGCCTTAGCTTCTCTTAGCTTTCGCTTCAAGGTCCTTTCAGGTTCAGGGTCAGCTTCAACAAGAATGCTTTTGTCTTTGTTCCTGCTCATATGAAAGAGAAGAGAACAAGAAAATGTGGAATCCTTTATGTCACAGTATAGAGATTCCTTGAGGTGTCAGAGGAAAAGAAAAGTAGAAGACAGAAGTAGAAAATTCGAACTTATCAAGGAAGAAGGAGTTCGAATTTTTCATTAAGGAATAGTGTTGGTCCATAAATAGAAGGATGTTAGAAGAAAGGAAGTAATTTTCGAAAATTAAGTAAAAGACTTTGAAAACATTTTGAAAAACACTAATTGATTTTCAAAAATAAAAGTGGGAAAGAAATCAAGTGATTCTTGCAAAAGATTTTGAAATTAGAAGTCAAAAAGATTTGATTGAAAACTATTTTGAAAAAGATGAGGTTAAGAAGATATGATTGGTTTTTTTTTTTTTTAAAAAAATATGTGATTGAGAAGATATGATTTGAAAACAATTAAAAAAAAAGATTTGATTTTAAAAATTAATGACTTGCCTAACAAGAAAAGATATGATTCAAACATTAAACCTTTTTTAACAGAAAAGGCAACATACTTGAAATGTTGAATCAAATCATTAATTGTTAGCAAGTATCTTTGAAAAAGGAAAGAAATTGATTTTGAAAACATTTGATTGAAAAGATATGATTTGAAAAAGATTTGATTTTGAAAAACTTTGAAAACTTGAAAAAAAATTGATTTGAAAACAAAATCTTCCCTCTTGTGCCATCCTGGCGTTAAACGCCCAGAATGGTGCACATTCTGGCGTTTAACGCCCAAAACTATACCCTTTTGGGCGTTAAACGCCCAACCAGGTACCCTGGCTGGCGTTTAAACGCCAGTCTGTCCTTCTTCACTGGGCGTTTTGAACGCCCAGCTTTTTCTGTGCAATTCCTCTGCTGTATGTTCTGAATCTTCAATTCTCTGTATTATTGACTTGAGAAGACACAAATTAAAAATATTTTTGGATTTTTAATAATCAAAATGCAACTAAAATCAAATAACAATGCATGCAAGACACCAAACTTAGCAGTTTGTATACTACTGACACTAATGAGAATGCATATGAGACACACAAAACACTCAAGTCAAGAAAATTTAAAGATTAGAGTAAGAAATCATCAATAACATCTTGAAGATCCTTAAGACACATGAATGAATGCATGCAATTGACACCAAACTTAAAATGAGACACTAGACTCAAACAAGAAATTTTTGGATTTTATGATTTTGTAATTTTTTTTTTGTGTTTTTTCGAAAATTATATGGAAATAGAAAATAAAGGTATCAAAATTCTTAATGAGAATTCCAGGAATCATGCAATGTTAGTCTAAAGCTTTAGTCTAAAGGAATTAGACATGGCTAGCCAAGCTTCAGCAGAACATTGCATTCAAGAGCTAAATTGATGAAGATCAATCAGCCTTGGTGATGATAAGAACATCACCTTGAAACACTAGAATTCATTCTTAAGAACTCTGAAGAAAAATACCTAATCTAAGCAACAGGATGAACCGTCAGTTGTCCATACACAAAACAATCCCCGGCAACGGCGCCAAAAACTTGGTGCTGTTGCCGGATTTTGGCACTGATGTTACCGGACCTAAAGCTTGCTCAAAACTCGAACAATCCCCGGCAACGGCGCCAAAAACTTGGTGTGCGAAATTGTGATCACTACTTTTCACAACTCAAATAATCCCTAGTAATGGCCCCAAGAACTTGGTGCTCAATACCATGGCATAAACACAACTTTGCACAACTAACCAGCAAGTGCACTGGGTCGTCCAAGTAATAAACCTTACGCGAGTAAGGGTCGATCCCACGGAGATTGTTGGTATGAAGCAAGCTATGGTCACCTTGTAAATCTTAGTCAGGCAGACTCAAATGGGTATAGTGATATACGAATAAAGCATAAAGATAAAGATAGAGGTACTTATGTAATTCATTGGTAGGAACTTCAGATAAGCGTATGAAGATGCCTTCCCTTCCGTCTCTCTGCTTTCCTACTGTCTTCATCCAATCCTTCTTACTCCTTTCCATGGCAAGCTTATGCAAGGGTTTCACCGTTGTCAGTGGCTACCTCCCATCCTCTCAGTGAAAATGTTCCTATGCTCTGTCACAGCATATGGCTAATCAGCTGTCGGTTCTCGGTCAGGCCGGAATAGAATCCAATGATTCTTTTGCGTCTGTCACTAACGCCCCGCCTGCTAGGAGTTTGAAGCACGTCACAGTCATTCAATCATTGAATCCTACTCAGAATACCACAAACAAGGTTAGACCTTCCGGATTCTCTTAAATGCCGCCATCAGTTCTCGCCTATACCACGAAGACTCTGATCTCACGGAATGGCTGGCTCGTTTGTCAGGCGAGCACTCGGTTGTCAGGCGATCAACCATGCATCATGTATCAGGAATCCAAGAGATAAACACTAGAGCCTTGTTTGCTTGTAGAACAGAAGTGGTTGTCAGTCACCTTGTTCATAAGTGAGAATGATGATGAGTGTCACGGATCATCACATTCATCAAGTTGAAGAACAAGTGATATCTTGGACAAAGAACAAGCGGAATTGAATAGAAGAACAATAGTAATTGCATTAATACTCGAGGTACAGCAGAGCTCCACACCTTAATCTATGGTGTGTAGAAACTCCACCGTTGAAAATACATAAGAACAAGGTCTAGGCATGGCCGAATGGCCAGCCTCCCAAAGTGAGTTCAATCATAAAAACATGATCAAAAGCTCTCTAATACAATAGTAAAAGGCCCTACTTATAGAAAACTCGTAGCCTAGGGTGTACAGAGATGAGTAAATGACATAAAAATCCACTTCCGGGCCCACTTGGTGTGTGCTTGGGCTGAGCAATGATGCAATTTCGTGTAGAGACTCTTCTTGGAGTTAAACGCCAGCTTTTATGCCAGTTTGGGCGTTTAACTCCCATTTAGGTGCCAGTTCCGGCGTTTAACGCTGGAATTTCTGAGGGTGACTTTGAACGCCGGTTTGGGCCATCAAATCTTGGGCAAAGTATGGACTATCATATATTGCTGGAAAGCCCAGGATGTCTACTTTCCAACGCCGTTGAGAGCGCGCCAATTGGGCTTCTGTAGCTCCAGAAAATCCACTTCGAGTGCAGGGAGGTCAGAATCCAACAGCATCTGCAGTCCTTTTTAGTCTCTGAATCAGATTTTTGCTCAGGTCCCTCAATTTCAGCCAGAAAATACCTGAAAACATAGAAAAACACACAAACTCATAGTAAAGTCCAGAAAAGTGAATTTTAACTAAAAACTAATAAAAATATACTAAGAACTCAACTAAAACTACTAAAAACATACTAAAAACAATGCCAAAAAGGGTACAAATTATCCGCTCATCAGCATTGCAAGGAGCTAAGTTTGGTGTTGCACACCAAAACAATTTAAGGGAGAATGAAGGATTCTAAGTTTGGTGTTCCACCAAAATTCATTTAAAAGAACATTTTCACTTTCTGCATAATGCTAGCTCCAAGCAATCAGACAAATTATTCAACTACTTAACTGCTTTTTAGCTTTAATTCCACAATCTTTAGCAAGGACACAAGGTTTTACATATGGTTAACATGTTGCATCAGAGGTAGTGGCAAGCAATTAAGTTTGGTGTTCCCACACCAAAATAAATCCAAAAGACACACTCAATTTATGCATACTAACCATTCATTTAAGGGCTTGAGAAGCAAGCAACTTTTGAGAATTATGCAGGAAATTAGCCAACAATTGAAGACAATTTGCATTGTGACTCAAAAGGGATACAACAGAAGGAAGAATCAAAGGGCTGCAACTTCAAAGGTTGTATCTAAACTTACTCCTTGCTGCTATAAATTACTTTGAATCTGGGAACCCTTATATATCCTGCTAAAGTGTTTATCTAGTTGCAAGTGAAGTTGTTTGATTAAGTATGCTAATCTGCATAATGCTTGTCATCCATCACCTAGATGAATTTTGTTTTGTTTCCTATATGCTTGAATAAAAGAGAATTGTTTGAATTAGAAAGTAAATATCCAATGTTGCATAAGTTAGAATGGAAGTTAATGGTGGTGTATGTGTTTGATTAAATGCATAACTCATAAAATAATTGCTGCATAATGTCATTTTCATTGAAGTGTGAGCTAGCTTGCTGTTATAAAGGTTCTTATCAGTAAAGAAAAAGCCCTTGAGAACAAAAATAAAACAGAAAGAAAAGGAAGAAGAAAAAGCCAATGTGGCAAGAAAAACAAAGAATAAAGGCTGGACACCAATAGCTTGGACCCTAGGACACATGCCTGTGGTGTTCTTGTACTAGGATATGCTTGGATAAGTAAATTCTGAGGGGTATTTCAAAACCCGGTCACTTAGATCAACTGATTTGGGATGACCAATTGAAAGTCCACAATAAAGAGCAACCTAGATACAGAACATTTAGTTATCCAAAGAGATGCTGGGCATCAATGATCCTAGGAAGAAATAGTAAGCCATGTGTCTGTGGTGGAAAGATGTTGAGTAAAAATAAAGCCAAAGGCTACTACTGCAACATTAGACACCAAGCCTCCAAAGAATAATAAGCTTGTTAAGCAACATGAGAAAAGAAAAGTTAGCAAGGGAGCAAGTAAAGAATAAACCTTATAACAGCAAGTTTAGTAAACCTTTGAGGAAAAATGTATATTATGTAACAGCAACAATAACTGAGTTATCATTGTCTGCATAAAAACTCCATGAATCAAGTTCTGCTATATGCCTAATAAGGATATGTTTTCTTTTCTTGTTCATTTCATTTTCTCTTAGTTTTGATGCTTGCTTGGGGACAAGCAAGAATTAAGTTTGGTGTTGTGATGACAGGTCATCATATACCCATTTTTCAAGCTAATTTCACTTGTTTTACTAGTCTTTATGCACTTTCTTGCATCCTAAGTAAGCAATTTGGAATGAAAATGCATAACTTCTTTAAATCAAACAACAACCATTAAATTGATGCTAAATCATGAGGTTTGAGCTAAAATTATTTGATTTTTAAAGAATTATAAACCTTATGAGTTTAGAGATACTTTGAGTGGTTATTTTGGTTTCTTGTAGGTGAAGAAAGGAAGAAAAGAAGAAAAACGTGGCTTAAGAAGTGTGGCCAAGAAATGAGAAGTGTGGTGCAACAAAGAAGGAGGAGGCAAACACTGCCCTCCACAAGAGCACACTGCGCTCCTCAAGAGCAATATCGGGCTTTCATGGAAAATAAATCAAAGGAAATTGCTTCCTAGTGCTTCCTATGGGTTTCGAACCCAAGAGCAAGGAGGAAGGGAGTAGCGCTCAATCACAAGGAAAACAAGCAAAAATTGGCTTGCTTTCAATCTCCAAGAATCGAACACGGCACCATGAGGAAGCAAGGAACTAAGCGTTACTTTGGTGCCAAGAAAACCAAGGAAAAAGGAGCAACGTGTGCCTCCACCGAGTTTCGAACGTGGGACTTCACCTTTGGCACATTGCCCTGCCCTCCACAAGGGCAGGGCAACATTTCTTGGTGCATGGCACAAAAATTGGTGCGGCCAGCGTGCACAATTGACGCGCACCAAGGGAGTCTCGGCCAGCAGCACGCACGCACGGGCAGCACTTGGCGCACCATGGCAACTCTGCCCTGCCCTCCACAAGGGCAGGGTAGCATCCTGTAGCATCTTGAATGACCATCACACGCACGAGGCCGCATGCACCATTTCTTGCTCTGCCCTCCACAAGGGTAGGGCAGCCTCCTGGAAGCCACTTTCTCATGGGCTGAAAATTGGATTAAAAATCCAATTTAATTCATTTCTTCACCAAATCAAAAGCCCATCCAAATTCCAAAATCCAAGAATAGAAAGTGTATAAATAGGAGATAGTTTGATGCAATTAGGACCTTTCTTTTGATTTTTGAATTTTTACATTTTGAAACTTCATCTTCTCTGAGAGCTTTGAACTGAGATTTGAGAGAATTAGGAAGGAGAATTGATCTCTCTTCTTCCTCGTTCTTGGGCACCACTTGTACTGGGCTTACCCATTCACTGTCTGAAATGGGATATATGATACCGGCCTCCAATAGTCTGGTCACTTCCTTTTTGACAACTTCTAAGATGGTAGGATTCAATCTTTTTTGTGGTTGACGGACAGGTCTTGCTCCCTCTTCTAAAAATATTCTGTGCTCGCATATTTGAGGGTTGATTCCTACTATGTCTGCCAAACTCCACCCAATTGCCTTCTTATGCTTCCTCAGCACATCAAGTAGCTGCTCTTCTTGTTGAGAAGTTAGTTCTCTTGCAATAATAACCGGAAGCTTCTGCTCATCCTCAAGGTAAGAATATTTGAGATGTGGAGGGAGAGGTTTCAATTCTATCTTTTGATCATGGGCAGGCTCTGGGTTATCTGGGGCTTGTGAAAATGGCGAAGTGTCCTCATTGTCAGTTAAGAGGGTCCCCACACTTGGACCTTGTCCAGTGTGCCTCTCTTCAAACTCTTCCTTTTGAACTTCAGCCACACTTTCGTCTATGACATCACACTGGAAGATAGAAAGATCTTCTGGGGGGTTGTCAATGACTCCATTCAGATTGAAGATTACTATGTGGCCATCTATTTCAAAGGAGTATGTCCCTGAAAAAGCATCCAATTTGAATTTTGATGTCTTCAGGAATGGTCTTCCAAGTAGGATTGATGATGGCTTATCTGAATCATTATGGGGCATCTCCAAGATATAAAAATCAGTGGGAAATGTGAGCCCTTTAATGTTCACCAAAACATCTTCAGCAACTCCAGGCACTGTAATAATGCTTTTATCTGCTAACACAAAACGAGCTGCCGACCTTTTTAAGGGAGGGAGCCTTAAAACATCATATATAGACAAAGGCATTATACTGACACATGCTCCTAAATCACACATGCAATCATAAATTACTACACCACCAATAGTACAACTAACTATGCAAGGACCTGGATCACTACATTTTTCAGGTAATCCTCCCATTAAAGCAGATATAGAACTACCTAAAGGAATAGTTTCTAATTCATTAATTTTGTCTTTATGGATACATAAGTCTTTTAGAAACTTTGCATATTTAGGTACCTGCTGAATAACATCAAAAAGGGGAACAGTTACCTCAACCTTTTTGAATATTTCTACCATTTTAGGATCAGGTTCTAGCTGCTTCCTAGGCTTCCTTGCAAGTTGTGGAAATGGAATGGGAGTAGTGTTTTCTGTGGTGCCTGCACCTTTTTGTGCTTCTTCCTGTGGTTGAGCCATCTCTTCTTCAGCTATGTCCTGTATATCCTCTTCCTCTTCAACATCTTCGATTTCTACCACCTCTTCAGCTGAGGCGTATTCTGGTGAGCTTAGTTCCTCCTGATTCCTCTCCTGCAGTGTGGTTCCGGACCTCAGGGTGATGGCATTAATGCCTCCCTTTGGATTGGGTAATGGTTGAGAGGGGATTCCAGTAGTCCTTGAAGGTGGGTTACTGGAATTTTGTGCTGAACCAAGTTGTGTCAATAAAGCTTGCAGAGTAGAGGTGAAACCATTCAGACTGGCGTTAATACTGTTCACGATGGTATTTTCCATGGCCAGTTGTCTTTTCTTAAAAGCTTGTAATAAATCTTCATTAGAAGATACAGAAGAATGAGTAAATTGAGAGGTTTGCTGCTGATTGTTCGGTGGTCCTTGGTTTTGCCTCAGGTGAGGTGCTCGGTAAGGTTGATTTTGCTGCCTGTTGTTGTAATTATTCCACCTCTGATTTCCCTGATTATCTTTGCCTCCCCTATTATTGTTGTCCCTCCAATTCTGGTTTGAACTATCCTGCCATCCATGGTTATTATTTCCACTTTGATTGTACCCTTGGTTGGGGCGGTCATAGAAGTTATGAGTGGATGCCACCATGTTGTCTTCTTGTTGGAGCTGCGGGCATTCATTAGTGTAATGGCTGTAATCAGCACAAATTCCGCAAATTCTTTGTGGAACTAGTTGTTGGTTTTACTGTGGTTAAGTTTGCTGAGCTTGTTGATTTAACTGCATTTGCTTCAGCAGGTTGGTCATTGATGAGCGGATAATTTGTACGCTTTTTGGCATTGTTTTTAGTATGTTTTTAGTATGATTTAGTTAGTTTTTAGTATATTTTTATTAGTTTTTAGTTAAAATTCACTTTTCTGGACTTTACTATGAGTTTGTGTGTTTTTCTGTGATTTCAGGTATCTTCTGGCTGAAATTGAGGGACCTGAGCAAAAATCTGATTCAGAGACTGAAAAGGACTGCAGATGCTGTTAGATTCTGACCTCCCTGCACTCAAAGTGGATTTTCTGGAGCTATAGAAGCCCAATTGGCGCGCTCTCAACGGCGTTGGAAAGTAGACATCCTGGGCTTTCCAGCAATATATGATAGTCCATACTTTGCCCAAGATTTGATGGCCCAAACCGGCGTTCAAAGTCACCTTCAGAATTCCCAGCGTTAAACGCCGGAACTGGCACCAAAGTGGGAGTTAAACGCCCAAACTGGCATAAAAGCTGGCGTTTAACTCCAAGAGAAGTCTCTACACGAAAATGCTTCAATGCTCAGCCCAAGCACACACCAAGTGGGCTCGAAAGTGGATTTTTATGTCTTTTACTCATCTTTGTAATTCTTAAGCTACTAGTTCCCTATAAATAGGACCTTTTACTATTGTATTTTTCATCTTTGGACATCTAGTTCTTAGATCAGATCTTGGTTCTTCTGGTTCCCTCTCTGGGACCGAAGCCAATGATCACTTTTGTTCTTATGTATCTTCAACGGTGGAGTTTCTACACACCATAGATTAAGGTGTGGAGCTCTGCTGTACCTCGAGTATTAATGCAATTACTATTGTTCTTCTATTCAATTCCGCTTGTTCTTGTTCCAAGATATCACTTGTTCTTCAACTTGATGAATGTGATGATCCGTGACACTCATCATCATTTTCACCTATGAACGTGTGACTGACAACCACCTCCGTTCTACCTTAGATTGGGTGAATATCTCTTGGATTCCTGATACACGATGCATGGTTGATCGCCTGACAACCGAGCGCTCGCCAGAAAAATGAGCCAGCCATTCCGTGAGATCAGAGTCTTCGTGGTATAGGCTAGAACTGATGGCGGCGTTCAAGAGAATCCGGAAGGTCTAAACCTTGTCTGTGGTATTCTGAGTAGGATTCAATGATTGAATGACTGTGATGAGCTTCAAACTCCTGAGGGTGGGGCGTTAGTGACAGACGCAAAAGAATCATTGGATTCTATTCCGGCCTGATTGAGAACCGACAGATGGATAGCCGTGCCGTGACAGGGTGCGTTGAATATTTCCACTGAGAGGATGGGAGGTAGCCACTGACAACGGTGAAACCCTTGCATAAGCTTGCCATGGAAAAGAGTAAGAAGGATTGGATGAAGACAGTAGGAAAGCAGAGAGACGGAAGGGACAAAGCATCTTCATACGCTTATCTGAAGTTTTCACCAATTGAATACATAAGTATCTCTATCTTTATCTTTATGTTTTATTCATATATCATCCATAACCATTTAAGTCTGCCTGACTAAGATTTACAAGGTGACCATAGCTTGCTTCATACCAACAATCTCCGTGGGATCGACCCTTACTCGCGTAAGGTTTATTACTTGGACGACCCAGTGCACTTGCTGGTTAGTTGTGCGAAGTTGTGTTTATGCCATGGTATTGAGCACCATGTCTTTGGGGCCATTACTAGGGATTATTTGAGTTGTGAAAAGTAGTGATCACAATTTCGTGCACCAAGTTTTTGGTGCCGTTGCTGGGGATTGTTTCGTGTATGGACAACTGACGGTTCATCTTGTTGCTTAGATTAGGTAATTTTTTTTTTCAGAATTTCTTTAAAAATGAATTCTAGAGTTTCATGATGATCTGTTGAAATCTGGCTGGCTGAGAAGCCATGTCTAATCTTATTGGACCGAGGTTTCAACTTATCATCACAAGAGCTTGTTGATTTCTATCAAACTTGCTATTGGAGCAATGATCTGCTGAGGCTTGGCTGGCCATTGGCCATGTCTAGTGTTTTGGACCGAAGCTTTCTTTGAAAGCTTGGCTGGCTGTGAAGCCATGTCTAATTCCTGGACCGGAGTCTTAGACTAGCATTGCAATGATTCCTGGAATTCAAATTAAGAATTTTGAAACCTTCATTTTCTATTTTCATATAATTTTCGAAAAAGCACAAAAAAATTACAAAATCATAAAAAAAACCAAAAAAAAAAGAGAGAGACTTTATGTTTCTTGTTGAGTCTAGTGTCTTATTTTAAGTTTGGTGTCTTGCATGCATTGTTTATTTGATCTTGGTTCTATTTTCAAGTCAATAGTACAGGGAACTGAAGATTCAGAACATGCAGCAGAGGAATTACACAGAAAAAGCTGGGCGTTCAAAACGCCCAGTGAAGAAGGACAGATTGGCGTTTAAGCGCCAGCCAGGGTGCCTGGCTGGGCGTTTAATGCCCAAAAGGGTAGTGCATTGGGCGTTAAACGCCAGAATGTGCACCATTCTGGGCGTTTAACGCCAGGATGGCACAAGAGGGAAGATTTTGTTTTCAAATCAATTTTTTTCCAAGTTTTCAAAGTTTTTCAAAATCAAATCTTTTTCAAATCAAATCTTTTCAATCAAATCTTTTTCAAAATCAATTTCTTTCCTTTTTCAAAAATACTTGCTATCAATTAATGATTTGATTCAACATTTCAAGTATGTTGCCTTTTCTGTTGAGAAAGGTTTAATGTTTGAATCATATCTTTTCTTGTTAGGCAAGTCATTAATTTTTAAAATCAAATCTTTTTAAAATTGTTTTCAAATCATATCTTTTTAATCATATCTTTTTTTTAAACCTTAACTTTTCAATCATATCTTTTTAATCACATCTTTTTCAAAACAGTTTTTAATCATATCTTTTTGATTTCTAATTTCAAAATCTTTTTCAAAAATTACTTCATTTCTTTCCCACTCTTGATTTTCGAAAATCAATTAAAGTTTTTCAAAATGTTTTTAAAATCTTTTTAATTTAGTTTTCGAAATTTCTTCCCCTCTTCTTACATCCTTCTATTTATGGAGTACCACTCCTCCTCAATGCACAATTCGAACTCTATCTGACTAAGTTCGAATTCTTCTACCTCTTCCTTCTAATTTTCTTTTCCTCTGACACCTCAAGGAATCTCTATACCGTGACATAGAGGATTCCATATTTTCTTGTTCTCTTCTCTTTCATATGAGCAGGAACAAAGACAAAGGCATTCTTGTTGAAGCTGACCCTGAACCTGAAAGGACCTTGAAGCGAAAGCTAAGAGAAGCTAAGGCACAACTCTCTATAGAGGACCTGACAGAAATCTTCAAAGAAGAAGAACCCATGGCAGCCGAAAACAACAACAATGCTAACAATGCAAGGAAGGTGCTGGGTGACTTTACTGCACCTACTCCCGACTTCTATGGGAGAAGCATCTCTATCCCTGCCATTGGAGCAAACAACTTTGAGCTTAAGCCTCAATTAGTTTCTCTAATGCAACAGAATTGCAAGTTCCATGGACTTCCATTGGAAGATCCTCATCAGTTCTTAGCTGAATTCTTGCAAATCTGTGACACTGTCAAGACTAATGGGGTTGACCCTGAGGTCTACAGACTTATGTTATTCCCTTTTGCTGTAAGAGACAGAGCTAGGACATGGTTGGACTCACAACCTAAAGAAAGCCTGAACTCTTGGGAAAAGCTAGTCAATGCCTTCTTGGCAAAGTTCTTTCTACCTCAAAAATTGAGTAAGCTTAGAGTGGAAGTCCAAACCTTTAGACAGAAGGAAGGTGAATCCCTCTATGAAGCTTGGGAAAGATACAAACAATTAATCAGAAAATGTCCTTCTGACATGCTTTCTGAATGGAGCATCATAGGTATTTTCTATGATGGTCTCTCAGAACTGTCCAAGATGTCTTTGGATAGCTCTGCTGGAGGATCTCTTCATCTGAAGAAGACGCCTACAGAAGCTCAAGAGCTCATTGAAATGGTTGCAAATAACCAATTCATGTATACTTCTGAAAGGAATCCTGTGAACAATGGGACAAGTCAGAAGAAAGGAGTTCTTGAGATTGATACTCTGAATGCCATACTGGCTCAGAAAAAGATATTGACTCAGCAAGTCAATTTGATTTCTCAAAGTCTGTCTGGAATGCAAGCTGCACCAGGCAGTACTAAGGATGCTTCATATGAAGAAGAAGCTTATGATCCTGAGAACCCTTCAATGGAAGAGGTGAATTACATGGGAGAACCCTATGGAAACACCTATAATTCTTCATGGAGAAATCATCCAAATTTCTCATGGAAGGATCAAGAGAGACCTCAACAAGATTTCAAGAACAATAATGGTGGAAGAAACAGGATTAGCAATGGCAAGCCTTTTCCATCATCTTCTCAGCAACAGACAGAGAATTCTAAGCAGAGCCACTCTGACTTAGTGATGAGCGGATAATTTATACACTTTTTGGCATTGTTTTTAGTATGTTTTTGGTTTGATCTAGTTAGTTTTTAGTATATTTTTATTAGTTTTTAGTTAAAATTCACTTTTCTGGACTTTACTATGAGTTTGTGTGTTTTTCTGTGATTTCAGGTATTTTCTGGCTGAAATTGAGGGACCTGAGCAAAAATCTGATTCAGAGACCAAAAAGGACTGCAGATGCTGTTGGATTCTGACCTCCCTGCACTCGAAGTGGATTTTATGGAGCTACAGAAGCCCAATTGGCGCGCTCTCAACGGTGTTGGAAAGTAGACATCCTGGGCTTTCCATCAATATATGATAGTCTATACTTTGCTCAAGATTTGATGGCCCAAACCGGCGTTCAAAGTCACCTCAAGAAATCCCAGCGTTAAACGCTGGAACTGGCACCCAAATGGGAGTTAAACGCCCAAACTGGCACCAAAGCTGGCGTTTAACTCCAAGAAGAGTCTCTACACGAAAAATGCTTCATTGCTCAGCCCAAGCACACACCAAGTGGGCCTGGAAGTGGATTTTTATGTCATTTACTCATTTCTGTATACCTTAGGCTACTAGTTCTTATAAGTAGGACCTTTTACTATTGTATTAGAGAAGAGACTTGGGTAGCTATCTTCGGATCTTTGGAACCTTTTTCTTGAGATCTTTTGATCACTTTGGGAGGCTGGCCTCACGGCCATGCCTAGACCTTGTTCTTATGTATTTTCAACGGTGGAGTTTCTACACACCATAGATTAAGGTGTGGAGCTCTGCTGTACCTCGAGTATTAATGCAATTACTATTGTTCTTCCATTCAATTCCGCTTGTTCTTTGTCCAAGATATCAATTGTTCTTCAACATGATGAAGGTGATGATTGACGCCCATCACCATTCTCACTCATGAACAAGGTGACTGACAACCATTCTTGTTCTACAAGCATCTGAGGCTTAGTGAATATCTCTTGGATTCCTGATTGCACGATGCATGGTTGATCGCCTGACAACCGAGTGCTCGCCTGACAAACGAGCGAACCATTCCGTGAGATCAGAGTCTTCGTGGTATAGGCAAGAACTGATGGCGGCATTCAAGAGAATCCGGAAGGTCTAACCTTGTCTGTGGTATTCTGAGTAGGATTCAATGATTGAATGACTGTGACGTGCTTCAAACTCCTAGCAGGCTAGGGCGTTAGTGACAGACGCAAAAGTATCAATGGATATTATTCCGGCCTGAACGAGAACCGACAGATGATTAGCCTATGCTGTGACAGAGCATCAGGGACGTATTTTCACTGAGAGGATGGGAGGTAGCTGCTGACAACAGTGAAACCCTACATGAGCTTGCCATGGAAAGGAGTAAGAAGGATTGGATGAAGGCAGTAGGAAAGCAGAGAGACGGAAGGGAAGGCATCTTCATGCGCTTATCTGAAGTTCCTACCAATGAATTACATAAGTATCACTATCTTTATCTTTTATGCTATTTTCGTTCATCATCATATACATTTGAGTTTGCCTGACTAAGATTTACAAGATGACCATAGCTTGCTTCAATACTAACAATCTCCGTGGGATCGACCCTTACTCACATAAGGTATTACTTGGACGACCCAGTGCACTTGCTGGTTAGTTGTGCGAAGTTGTGTAATGCCATGGAATTGAACTACCAAGTTCTTGGAGTTCATGACCGGGGATTATGAGAGTTGTGAAAAAGTATTGTTCACAATTTCGCGCACCACTTAGCAACCATGGTCTCTGATCTAATCAAAACCACTCAAAGTTTCATGACTAAAACAAGGTCCTCCATTAGGAATTTGGAGGCACAAGTGGGACTGCTGAGCAAGAAAGTTACTGAACTCCCTCCTAGTACTCTTCCAAGCAATACAGAAGAAAATCCAAAAGGAGAGTGCAAGGCCATCAACATGGCCGAACTTGAAGAGGATGAAGAGGCAGTGAACGCCACTGAGGAAGACCTCAATGGGCGTGCACTGGCCTCCACTGAGTTCCCCAATGAGGAACCATGGGAATCTGAGGCTCAAAATGAGACCATAGAAATTCCATTAGACTTACTTCTGCCATTCATGAGCTCTGATGAGTATTCTTCCTCTGAAGAGGATGAGTATGTCAGTGAAGAGCAAGTTGCTAAATACCTTGGAGCAATCATGAAGCTAAATGACAAGTTATTTGGTAATGAGACTTGGGAGAATGAACCTCCTTTGCTCACCAAAGAACTGGATGACTTGTCTAGGCAGAAATTACCTCAAAAGAGACAAGATCCTGGGAAGTTCTCAATACCTTGCACCATAGGCACCGTGACCTTCAAGAAGGCTCTGTGTGACCTAGGGTCAAGTGTAAACCTCATGCCTCTCTCTGTAATGGAGAAGCTAGGGATCTTTGAGGTACAAGCTGCAAGAATCTCACTAGAGATGGCAGACAACTCAAGAAAACAAGCTTATGGACTTGTAGAGGATGTTTTGGTGAAGATTGAAGACCATTACATCCCTGCTGATTTCATAGTCCTAGAGACTGGAAAATGCATGGATGAATCCATCATCCTTGGCAGACGCTTCCTTGCCACAGCAAAGGCTGTGATTGATGTTGATAGAGGTGAACTGATCATTCAAGTGAATGAGGAATCCTTTGTGTTTAAGGCTCAAGGATATCCCTCTGTCACCATGGAGAGGAAGCATGAAGAGCTTCTCTCAAAACAGAGTCAAACAGAGCCCCCACAGTCAAACTCTAAGTTTGGTGTTGGGAGGCCACAACCAAACTCTAAGTTTGGTGTTGAACCCCCACATTCAAACTCTAAGTTTGGTGTTGGGAGGTTCCAACATTGCTCTGAGCGTTTGTGAGGCTCCATGAGAGTCCTCTGTCAAGCTACTGACATTAAAGAAGCGCGTGTTGGGAGGCAACCCAATGTTATATTTTATCTATTTTCCTTTGTTATTTTATGTTTTCTGTAGGTTGATGATCATGAGAAGTCACAAAATCAATTGAAAAAGCAAAAACAGAATGAAAAACAGGAAGAAAAACAGCACACCCTGGAGGAAGAACCTACTGGCGTTTAAACGCCAGTAAGGCTAGCAGATGGGCGTTTAACGCCCAGTCTGGCACCATTTTGGGCGTTTAACGCCAGAAAGGGGCACCAGACTGGCATTAAACGCCAGATATGGGCAAGCACTTGGCGTTAAACGCCAGAAATAGGCACCAGCCCGGCGTTTAACGCCAGAATTGGCTCAAAACGCATTTTTGCATGCCATTTGGTGCAGGGATGACTTTTCCTTGACACCTCAGGATCTGTGAACCCCACAGGATCCCCACCTACCCCACCACCCTCTCTCTTCTTCTTCACCCATTCACCAATCACCTCAGCACCTCTTCCCCAAAAACCCTTCACCTATCAAATCCCATCTTTCTCTTCACCACTCACATCCATCCTTCATAAAACCCCACCTACCTCACCATTCAAATTCAAACCACTTTCCCTCCCAAATCCACCCATAATGGCCGAACCCTACCCCTCCCCTCACCCCTATATAAACCCTTCTTCACTCCTTCATTTTCACACACCCTAAACACTACTTCTTTCCCTTTTGACCGAACCACAAAGCCATCTTCCTCTCCTCTAATTCTTCTTCTTCTACTCTCTTCTTTCTTCTTTTGCTCGAGGACGAGCAAACCTTTTAAGTTTGGTGTGGTAAAAGCATTGCTTTTTATTTTTCCATAACCATTTATGGCATCCAAGGCCGGAGAAACCTCTAGAAAGAGGAAAGGGAAGGCAAAAGCTTTCACCTCCGAGTCATGGGAGATGGAGAGATTCATCTCAAGGGTGCATCAAGACCACTTCTATGAAGTTGTGGCCATGAAGAAGGTGATCCATGAGGTCCCTTTCAAACTCAAAAAGGGTCAACTTTGATCAAAGGTTGGACCAAGTCCTCACAGACATTTGTAAAGAGGGCGCTCAATGAAAGAAAGATTCAAGAGGAAAGCCGGTTCAACTGAGAAGGCATGACCTCAAGCCCATCACTAAGAAAAGGATGGAGCAAACAAGAGACCCCACTTATCATGAAATCCCTGAGATGCCTCAAGGGATGCACTTTCCTCCACAAGACTATTGGGAGCAAATCAACACCTCCCTAGGAGAATTGAGTTCCAACATGGGACAATTAAGGGTGGAGCACCAAGAACATTCCATCCTCCTCCATGAAATTAGAGAAGATCAAAGAATCATGAGAGAGGAGCAACAAAGACAAGGAAGAGACATTGAGGAGCTCAAGCACTCCATAAGATCTTCAAGAGGAAGAACAAGCCACCATCACTGAGGTGGAGCCATTCTTTAATCTCCTTGTTCTTTATTTTCTTGTTTTTCGAATTTTCATGCTTATGTTTATCCATGTTTGTGTCTTATGATCATTAGTGTCTTAGTGTCTATGCCTTAAAGTTATGAATGTCCTATGAATCCATCACTTTTCTTAAATAAACAATGTTCTTAATTGAAAAAGAGAAGAATTGCATGAATTTTGAATTTTATAACAGATTAATTATTTTGATGTGGTGGCAACACTTTTGTTTTCTGAATGTATGCTTAAACAGTGCATATGTCTTTTGAATTTGTGGTTCATGAATGTTGGCTCTTGAAAGAATGATGAAAAAGGAGACATGTTACTGAGGATCTGAAAAATCATAAAAATGATTCTTGAAGCAAGAAAAAGCAGTGAATACAAAAGAAAAAAAAAAAAAAAAAAAAAAAGAAAAAAAGAAAGAAATAAAGTTGTGATCCAAGGCAAAAAGAGTGTGCTTAAGAACCCTGGACACCTCTAAATTGGGGACTCTAGCAAAGCTGAGTCACAATCTAAAAAGGTTCACCCAATTATGTGTCTGTGGCATGTATGTATCCGGTGGTAATACTGGAAGACAGAGTGCTTTGGGCCACGGCCAAGACTCATAAAGTAGCTGTGTTCAAGAATCATCATACTTAACTAGGAGAATCAATAACACTATCCAGATTCTGAGTTCCTAAAGAAGCCAATCATTCTGAATTTCAAAGGATAGGGTGAGATGCCAAAACTGTTCAGAGGCAAAAAGCTAAAAGCCCCGCTCATCTAATTAATACTGATCTTCATAGATGTTTTTGGGATTCATTGCATATTCTCTTCTTTTTATCTTATTTGATTTTCAGTTGCTTGAGGACAAGCAACAATTTAAGTTTGGTGTTGTGATGAGCGGATAATTTGTACGCTTTTTGGCATTGTTTTTAGTATGTTTTTAGTATGATTTGGTTAGTTTTTAGTATATTTTTATTAGTTTTTAGTTAAAATTCACTTTTCTGGACTTTACTATGAGTTTGTGTGTTTTTCTGTGATTTCAGGTATCTTCTGGCTGAAATTGAGGGACCTGAGCAAAAATCTGATTCAGAGACTGAAAAGGACTGCAGATGCTGTTGGATTCTGACCTCCCTGCACTCAAAGTGGATTTTCTGGAGCTACAGAAGCCCAATTGGCGCGCTCTCAACGGCGTTGGAAAGTAGACATCCTGGGCTTTCCAGCAATATATGATAGTCCATACTTTGCCCAAGATTTGATGGCCCAAACTGGCGTTCAAAGTCACCTTCAGAATTCCCAGCGTTAAACGCCGGAACTGGCACCAAAGTGGGAGTTAAACGCCCAAACTGGCATAAAAGCTGGCGTTTAACTCCAAGAGAAGTCTCTACACGAAAATGCTTCAATGCTCAGCCCATGCACACACCAAGTGGGCCCGGAAGTGGATTTTTATGTCTTTTACTCATCTTTGTAATTCTTAAGCTACTAGTTCCCTTTAAATAGGACCTTTTACTATTGTATTTTTCATCTTTGGACATCTAGTTCTTAGATCAGATCTTGGTTCTTCTGGTTCCCTCTCTGGGACCGAAGCCAATGATCACTTTTGTTCTTATGTATCTTCAACGGTGGAGTTTCTACACACCATAGATTAAGGTGTGGAGCTCTGCTGTACCTCGAGTATTAATGCAATTACTATTGTTCTTCTATTCAATTCCGCTTGTTCTTGTTCCAAGATATCACTTGTTCTTCAACTTGATGAATGTGATGATCCGTGACACTCATCATCATTCTCACCTATGAACGTGTGACTGACAACCACCTCCGTTCTACCTTAGATTGGGTGAATATCTCTTGGATTCCTGATACACGATGCATGGTTGATCGCCTGACAACCGAGCACTCGCCTGACAAACGAGCCAGCCATTCCGTGAGATCAGAGTCTTCGTGGTATAGGCTAGAACTGATGGCGGCGTTCAAGAGAATCCGGAAGGTCTAAACCTTGTCTGTGGTATTCTGAGTAGGATTCAATGATTGAATGACTGTGACGAGCTTCAAACTCCTGAGGGCGGGGCGTTAGTGACAGACGCAAAAGAATCATTGGATTCTATTCCGGCCTGATTGAGAACCGACAGATGGATAGCCGTGCCGTGACAGGGTGCGTTGAAGATTAGCACTGAGAGGATGGGAGGTAGCCACTGACAACGGTGAAACCCTTGCATAAGCTTGCCATGGAAAGGAGTAAGAAGGATTGGATGAAGACAGTAGGAAAGCAGAGAGACGGAAGGGACAAAGCATCTTCATACGCTTATCTGAAGTTCTCACCAATGGAATACATAAGTATCTCTATCTTTATCTTTATGTTTTATTCATATATCATCCATAACCATTTGAGTCTGCCTGACTAAGATTTACAAGGTGACCATAGCTTGCTTCATACCAACAATCTCCGTGGGATCGACCCTTACTCGCGTAAGGTTTATTACTTGGACGACCAAGTGCACTTGCTGGTTAGTTGTGCGAAGTTGTGTTTATGCCATGGTATTGAGCACCAAGTCTTTGGGGCCATTACTAGGGATTATTTGAGTTGTGAAAAGTAGTGATCACAATTTCGTGCACCAGTCATTTCATAGATGCTTCGATTTAGAGCAGCAGTCTCTATGCCAGAAGAGACTTCTGCAATGGCCCTTGAACGGCCTTGCTTCTATTTGTGGTTCCGAGTAGATTCAGCTAAATCACTGATCAATTGCCAAGCTTCATCAGTGGTCTTGTACTTCTTCATAGACCCATTGCTGGCACTTTCCAATGTGGTCTTATCTTGGGGCCTCATACCTTGTGTGACATAGCTAAGTAGCACGATCTTGTCAATCATGTGGTGGGGGCATACTTCCAAAAGATTATTGAAGCGCTCCCAGTATTCAAAGAGAGTCTCATTGTCATCCTGAACAATTGTAGAGATATCCTTCCTCAGTTTATCAGTAACTTCAGATGGAAAGAATTTCTCCAGAAACTCTTTTCTGAGTGTATCCCAGTTGGATACATTTGCTAGAGGTTGAGTGTAGTACCACTCTCTTGCTTTTCCCTCAAGAGAGAACGGAAAAGCTTTCAGCAAAATTGAAGTTTCATCAGTGCCATCACGCCTGATAGTAGAACAGGCTGCCTGGAAATCTCTCAAGTGCTTGATAGGCTCTTGAGCAGGTAGGCCATGAAACTTGGGCATCAAATTTAGTAGTGCGGTCTTTATTTCAAAATCCGTAGCCACCGCTGAATGATGCGCTTGAAACGGTTGCATTGTAAAATCAGGAGCTCCTTCCTCCTGAATGGTAACTCTTCTAGCTACCATGTTTTCTGCACATAAAACAACCGAATCAGTAGAACGGGGGCTGGTTTCTTCCTCAGATTCACTTTTAGATCCGCCCTCAGAGCGGACTAACCTACGCTGTTCTCGCCTTATTCGTGAAATTGTTCTTTCAATTTCAGGATCGAATATTAGCAAGCGCGGATCAGGAAGTGAACGTGTCATTTGACGGAAGAAACATGCAGCTCATAGTAGCAAAATTAAATAAAATGCAAATAAATAAATTCTAATTAATAAAATTAGCACTCTATTGCAACTCCCCTGCAACGGCGCCAAAAATTGATGGAGTGCAGAAGCTGGTGAATTAAAAATTTATTAAAATGGTTACGTTGCAAGTATAGTTCTTAACTCACCGAAAATCTGCCTATCAATTTAGAAATATGTCACAGAAAGTTTAAATTAAAATTACTGGGAGTTTTAAGTCCCAGGTCGTCTCCCAACGAGTTGCAGAAAAGTGTGCTATTTTTTTAATCAGATATTCCAAAAAGTTGAGCTAAGTAAATTGGAATTTAAATTGAGGAATTTTAAATAATATAAATAAAAGCCTTGAGTGGGAATTGATTGGTTAGAATCTCTATCATTGATGGTGTGATTGTAAGATTAATTTATAATTAATAGTTGTTCTGTTTGGTTATCCCTTACTAGGTAAGGGAAAGTCAAACAAGTGGGAATGCCAGATCTGTTCACAAGTTGCAACCCACTTAGTTCAAAGGGATTGGCGTCGGTGACAGGATAGCAATCCAACATTTAACCCAATTACAAATTTTTCCTTCAATCCTTCCAACTCAAGAGTTCCTTTTTAATCAACTCCCCATCAAGTAATGAAACTACTCACACATTGTAAATAAAGAATCCATGGCACATGAAAGGGAATTAAAAGAAGACATGATTATTGGAATTGAAATTAAATTAAAAAGAAATAATCCTTGCATTAATTAATCATAAAAGTATCTGAATGACAAAATTGAACATAACAAAGAACATGGAAGAATAAAACCAAGTTAAGAGAACAAACTAGAGTGATGAAGTCTTGATGAGGAAATAACTCTTCTCAATGTTCCAATGCTAAGACCAATTGAAAATTAAAATTCTAAAAACTAGAGAGAAAAACCTAAGAGAGTGAAAAACTAGATCTAAAACTACTCAATGAATGTGTCTCTGTTGTTTCTGCATATTCTTCGACTCTAGTCTGCTGTTTCGGGCCGAAAACTGGGCTGAAATAGGGTCCAAAATTGCTGGTTTCAGATTCTGCAGATTATGCAGATCGCGCATGTCACGCGATCGCATCGTCCATGCGGACACGTCGCTTGCACTTTTCCTCTTCACGCGTTCGTGTCGTCCACGCTTCCGCGTTGCTTGTGCTTTCCAATCCGCGCGGCCGCGCAAGCCGTGCGGCCACGTCACTGCGATTTGCGCTTCTTTGCGCGGTCGCGTGAGCCATGCGACCGCGTCATTTTTCACTGGTTATCCCCTCAAATTCTTGTGTTCCTTCCATTTTTTGCTAGCTTCCTCTCCAATCTCCGTCTCATTCATGCCCTATAAAGCCTGAAACACTTGACACACAGATTACGGCATCGAATGGAATAAAGGAGAATTAAAATTAAATAATTAAAGTCTCTAGGAAGCAATTTTCAAACATGTAATAAATTCAGGAAGGAAATCTAAATGCATGCTAAATTGATGAATAAGTGGGTAAGGATCACGACAAAACCACACAATTAAACACAATATAAACTACAAAATAGTGGTTTATCAACCATTTTCACTGAGAGGACGGGAGGTAGCCATTGACAACGGTGATCCCCAACATACAACTTGTCATGAAAAGGAGTATGAAGGATTTGATGAAGGCAGTAGGAAAGCAGAGATTCAGAAGGAATAACGCATCTTCATATGCTTATCTGAAATTTCTACCAATGAATTGCATAAGTATCTCTATCTTTATTTTGTATTTATTTATATTTTAATTATCAAAACTCCATAACCATTTGAATCTACCTGACTGAGATTTACAAGATGACCATTGATGTGTGGAAAACGATCCAACACAAAACTCACCGGCAAGTGTACCGGGTCGCATCAAGTAATAATAACTCACATGAGTGAGGTCGATCCCACAGGGATTGAAGGATTGAGCAATTTTAGTTTAGTGGGTGATTTAGTCAAGCGAATCAAGTTTTGATTGAGTGATTTGCGTTTAACAGAAAGTAAATGACAGTAAATGTAAAGGGGGAAAGGAAAAGTGCAGTAAATTGAAGAACAGAATTGTAAATTTGCAGAATCTTAAAGAGCAAGAATGTAAATGACTGAAACTTAAAGTGCAAGAAACTTAAATTGCAGTAACTTAAATGGCAAGAAAGATAAATGGCTTGAATATAAAAGGGAACTGAGGAATGGGATTGCAAGATCTAAACAAAGAGGAAGTAAAGTGCAACAATTAAGGTAGCAGAATTTGAATTAGGAGCAATGGGAATTTAAACAGCAAAGAAATTAAATGCAGCAGAGGTTCCAAGAGGAACCAAGTAAAATTTGGGTCTCAGGTCTCAAGAGACTAGGTAGCAGAGCCTAGATCTCTGTTTGCCTTCCTAGATCCAAGTAATTGACAGAAAATTAAAGAAGAAGTAATAGATGAACAGAATTTGAATTGAATTATGCAGAAAATAAAGTGCAAAGAGCTTGAATGGGAATTGGGACAGAATTTCCCCAATTTCACACACCCAATACTCAGAAACAGAAGAGTAAAATTGCTAAGGCAAGAATGAGGGAGAAGAGAGAACAATTCCCTCCCCAATTCTCAGAAATCTCTCAAGGAAAACTCAAAGTGAAAATTCAAAAGTAAAGGTTGCTAAAAGAAGGTTCAAAAGTCCTAATTACATCAAACTAACTCCTATTTATACACTTTCTATTCTTGGATTTTGGGATTTGGATGGGCTTTTGATTTGGTGAAGAAATGAATTAAAATGGGAATTTAATTTGATTTTTCGGCCCATTAGATTCACTCCCAGGAGGTTGCCCTGCCCTTGTGGAGGGCAGGGCAAAAAATTGATGCATGGTGCACAAGCTTGGTGCGGCCTTGGTGCAAGTTGGTGCTGCGTGGTGCGCGTTTGGCACGAGTTTGGTGCGCCAGAGGCTGCCCAAGGGCAGGGCAGAAAAGTTGATGCGCGCGTGGTGCACGAAATTGCAATAACACTTTTTGCAATCCCGCACAACTAACCAGCAAGTGCACTGGGTCGTCCAAGTAATACCTTGCGTGAGCAAGGGTCGATCCCACGGAGATTGTCGGCTTGAAGCAAGCTATGGTTATCTTGTAAATCTTAGTCAGGAGATCAGAAATTATCAGGATTGATTGCGAAAAGCAAAAGAACATGAAATGGTTACTTGTTTTGCAGTAATGGAGAACAGGTTGGGGTTTTGGAGATGCTCCATCTTCTGAATCTCTGCTTTTCTACTGTCTTCTTCATCCAACACGCAAGTCTCCTCCCATGGCAAGCTCGTATAGGGTTTCACTGTTGTCAGCAGCTACCTCCCATCCGCGCAGTGAAAGCTAATGCACGCACTCTGTCACAGTACTGCCAATCACCGGTTTGGTTCCCTCCCCTACCGGAATAGAATCACTCTTTTGCGTCTGTCACTAACGCCCAGTAGGTTACAGGTTTGAAGCACGTCACAGTCATTCAATCATTGAATCCTACTCAGAATACCACAGACAAGGTTTAGACCTTCCGGATTCTCTTGAATGCTGCCATCAGGTCCTGCCTATACCACGAAGATTCCGATTAAAGAACCCAAGAGATAACTACTCAATCTAAGATAGAACAGAGGTGGTTGTCAGGCACATGTTCATGGTTGAGAATGATGATGATTGTCACGGATCATCACATTCATCCGGATTAAGAACAAGTGTTATCTTAGAATGGAAGCAAGCATGATTGAATAAGAAACAGTAGTAATTGCATTAATCCATCAAGACACAGCAGAGCTCCTCACCCCCAACCATGGGGTTTAGAGACTCATACTGTGGAAGTAAACGTGTACAAAATGTTATGAGGTCATAAGGTACGGATACAATGTCAAAAGATCCTATAAGTAGTAAACTAGTGTCCTAAGGTTTACAGAAATGAGTAAATGACAGAAAAATCCACTTCCGGGCCCACTTGGTGTGTGCTTGGGTTGAGCAATGAAGGAATTTCGTGTAGAGACCTTTTCTGGAGTTAAACGCCAGCTTTCATGCCAGTTTGGGCGTTTAACTCCAATTTTTATGCCAGTTCCGGCGTTTAACGCTGGAATTTCTGTAGGTGACTTTGAGCGCCGGTTTGGGCCATCAAATCTTGGGCAAAGTATGGACTATTATATATTGCTGGAAAGCCCAGGATGTCTACTTTCCAATGCCGTTGAGAGCGCGCCAATTGGGCTTCCGTAGCTCCAGAAAATCCATTTCGAGTGCAGGGAGGTCAGAATCCAACAGCATCTGCAGTCCTTTTCAGCCTCTGGATCAGATTTTTGCTCAGGACCCTCAATTTCAGTCAGAAAATACCTGAAATCACAGAAAAACACACAAACTCATAGTAAAGTCCAGAAAAGTGAATTTTAATTAAAAACTAATAAAAATATACTAAAAACTAACTAAAAGATACTAAAAACATACTAAAAACAATGCCAAAAAGCATGCAAATTATCCGCTCATCACAACACCAAACTTAAATTGTTGCTTGTCCCCAAGCAACTGAAAATCAAAATAGGATAAAAAGAAGAGAATATACTATAGACTCCAAAATATCAAAGAAACATAGTTCCAATTAGATGAGCGGGACTAGTAGCTTTTTGCCTCCGAACAGTTTTGGCATCTCACTCTATCCTTTGAAGTTCAGAATGATTGGCATCTATGAGAACTCAGAACTCAGATAGTGTTATTGATTCTCCTAGTTAAGAATGATGATTCTTGAACATAGCTTATGTATGAGTCTTGGCTGTGGCCCAAAGCACTCTGTCTTCCAGTATTACCACCGGATACATACATGCCACAGACACATAATTGGGTGAACCTTGTTAGATTGTGACTCAGCTTTGCTAAAGTCCCCAATTAGAGGTGTCCAGGGTTCTTAAGCACACTCTTATTGCCTTGGATCACAACTCTATTTCTTTTCTTTTCCCTTTTTTTTTTCGAAATTTTTTTTTTGTATTCACTGCTTTTTCTTGCTTCAAGAATCAATTTGA
Source organism: Arachis stenosperma (assembly GCF_014773155.1). Taxonomy (NCBI): domain Eukaryota; kingdom Viridiplantae; phylum Streptophyta; class Magnoliopsida; order Fabales; family Fabaceae; genus Arachis; species Arachis stenosperma. The sequence goes on along the minus strand of NC_080378.1, from coordinate 43,161,267 downwards.
TGATTTTTCAGATCCTCAATAACAATTCTCTTTCTCCTCATTCTTTCAAGAGCCAACAAATTTAACATTCTTAAAAACAACAAATTCAAGAGACATATGCACTGTTCAAGCATTCATTCAGAAAACAAAAAGTATTGTCACCACATCAAACTAATTCAACTAGTTTCAGAGATAAATTTCGAAATCCTGTACTTCTTGTTCTTTTGTGATTAAAGCATTTTTTCTTTTAAGAGAGGTGATGGATTTATAGGACATTCATAGCTTTAAGGCATAACTTTAATTTTATTAATTATGAATTAAAAACAAGACTCAAAAATAGATATAAAATGAGACTAGAAAAACGAAAAATAAAGGAAAATAAAGGAAAATAAAAAAAAACGAAAAACAGAGGCTCCTAATGATAGAGGTTTTCACAGAGTTAGGACTCAACAACCTTGATTTTGAGAAGTGGATGCTCCCTCAGCTTGAGAGGAGAGCTTTTGGCGTTTCAACTCTTGGAGTTCACGCCCCTGCTTCTCTTGTTCCTTCAGCAATTTGCAGAGCATGCAGTTCTGATTCTGCTGTTCTTCCTTCAGTTGCTCCATAGTCTCTTGCAGCTTGTTAATAGATGCTTCTAGGCTGGACCAGTAGTCAATTCTTGGGAATTCAGGGAGGAATTCCTGCGCCCTCCTCTTGATGGAGTTGTCTTGCACTTGTCCTTCCATTGACTTCTTGGTGATTGGGTGTTCAATGGGTATGAACTCATCTACTCCCATCTTCACCCCAGCCTCTTTACAGAGCAAGGAAATCAAGCTTGGGTAAGCCAGTTTGGCCTCAGTGGAATTCTTATTTGCAATGGTGTAGATCTCACAAGCAATCACATGATGAACCTTCACTTCTTTTCCAAGCATAATACAATGAATCATCACTGCTCTCTTGATGGTGACCTCAGACGGTTGCTAGTGGGCAATATGGAACGCCCAATAAAGTCTAGCCAACCTCTTGCAATTGGCTTGAGGTCTCCCCTCTTGAGTTGGTTTGGGACACCCCTTGAATTGGTTATCCACTTAGTCCCAGGGAGGCATATGTCCTCTAGAACTTGATCCAACCCTTTATCTACTCTCACCATCCTCCTATTGAAGGAATCAGGATCATCTTGTAGTTGAGGTAGTTTGAAGATTTCTCTTATTTTGTCCAGATGGAAGTACATAACTTTCCCTCTGACCATGGTTCTGTGGGTATGGTAAGCGGTTCCAGTCATTCTTTGCTTATCTGTTAGCCACAGATTTGAGTAGAATTCCTGAACCATGTTCCTTCCAACCTTTGTCTCAGGATTGGTCAGAACTTCCCAACCTCTGTTTCGAATTTGCTCTTGGATCTCCGGATATTCATCTTCTTTCAGATCAAATTTAACTTCCGGGATCACTGACCTCAGACCCATTATTTTGTGATAATGGTCTTCATGTTCTTTGGTTAAGAACTTCTCTTCATTCCAAAGATTCTTTGGATTAGCCTCTTTCTTTCCTCTTGAGTTGGTTTGTTTTTCCTTGGGAGCCATGATCTTGATAGATTTTGGCTTAGTGATCACGGAAAAGCAGACCAAACTTAGAGGTTTTGCTTGTCCTCAAGCAAAAAGAAAAGAAAGAAGAGAAGAGAGAGAGAGAGAGAGGAAATTCGAATGGTGTGAGGAAGGACGGGTGAGGAACGTTCATTTATAGAGTGGGGGGAGGAGAATTTCGAAAACAAAAGAGAGATTTGAAAGGAAATTTGAAAAGATTTTGAAAAAATTTGAGAAAAGGGTGAGTTTTTGAAGAAGATTCGAGATTATTTTGAAATAGATTTGAAGAATGGTTTTGATTTGTGAAGATTTGAAAGTGAATGATGAAAGGTTGAAGTGCATTTATGTAGAAGATTATGGGTAAAAAGAGGAAAGTTTGAAAAAATTTGAGTTGAAAACAAAAATGTGGTCCCCCCACCTTTCTGGCGTTAAACGCCCAGAATGGCACCCATTCTGGCGTTTAACGCCCACTTGGCACCCTTTTTGGGCGTTTAATGCCCAGCCAGGTACCCTGGCTGGCGTTAAACGCCAGAAAACCTTCCTCACTGGGCGTTTTTCTGAACGCCCAGTGATGCTGCACACCTGGCGTTAAACGCCCAGAATGGTGCCCATTCTGGCGTTTAACGCCCAGAATGGTACCATTACTGGCATTAAACGCCCAGAATGGTGCCCATTCTGGCGTTTAACGCCCAAAATGCCCCTTACTGGCGTTTTTTCGCCAGTAAGCTCATTTTCTCTGCTTTTTGAGCTGAATCCTTCTGTAACTCTGTGAATTCCTTCATTTTTGATACTTGCCTCTGTAAGAACAATTCTTACAACTTCCCTATGACTGGGTTGCCTCCCAGCAAGCGCTTCTTTACTGTCTTTAGCTGGACTTTCACTGAGAATCATTCAAGTCTCAGTTTTGAGCACTCCTGCTCAAAATTGCCTTCAAGATAGTGCTTGATTCTCTGTCCATTAACAATGAACTTCTTGTCAGAATCAATATCCTGAAGCTCAACATATCCATATGGTGACACTCCTGTAATCACATATGGACCCCTCCACCGGGACTTGAGTTTTCCTGGAAACAGTTTGAGCCTGGAGTTGAAGAGCAGAACTTTTTGTCCTGGCTCAAAGACTCTGGTTGACAATCTCTTGTCATGCCACTTCTTTGCCTTTTCCTTATAAATTTTTGCATTTTCAAAGGCATTGAGTCTGAACTCTTCTAGCTCATTTAGCTGGAGCAGTCTTTTCTCACCAGCTAACTGTGCATCCATGTTTAGGAATCTGGTTGCCCAATAGGCTTTATGTTCCAATTCCACAGGCAAATGACAGGCCTTCCCATACACCAATTGGTATGGGGAGGTACCTATAGGAGTCTTGAATGCTGTTCTGTATGCCCACATAGCATCATCCAAGCTCTTTGCCCAATCCTTTCTTCGGGCCATTACAGTCCGTTCTAGGATTCTTTTTAGTTCTCTGTTAGAGACCTCTGCTTGCCCATTTGTCTGTGGATGATACGGAGTTGCCACTTTGTGGCTAATTCCATATCTAACCATAGCAGAGTATAGCTGTTTATTGCAGAAATGAGTGCCCCCATCACTGATTAGCACTCTGGGAACGCCAAATCTGCTGAAAATGTTCTTCTGGAGGAATTTCAGTACGGTCTTAGTATCATTAGTGGGTGTAGCAACTGCTTCTACCCACTTAGATACATAGTCCACTGCCACCAGAATGTAAGTGTTTGAGTATGATGGTGGGAATGGCCCCATGAAGTCAATTCTCCATACATCAAACAGCTCTATCTCTAATATCCCTTGTTGAGGCATGGCATATCCATGAGGCAGGTTACCAGCTCTTTGGCAACTGTCACAGTTACGCACAAACTCTCGGGAATCTTTATAGAGAGTAGGCCAGTAGAAGCCACACTGGAGGACTTTAGTGGCTGTTCGCTCACTTCCAAAATGTCCTCCATACTGTGATCCATGGCAGTGCCATAGGATCCTCTGTGCTTCTTCTCTGGGTACACACCTGCGGATCACTCTGTCAGCACATCTCTTAAAGAGATATGGTTCATCCCAGAGGTAGTACTTGGCATCTGAAATTAATTTCTTTTTCTGCATGTAACTGTACTCCTTAGGTATGAACCTCACAGCTTTATAGTTTGCAATGTCTGCAAACCATGGAGCTTTCTGAATGGCAAATAGTTGCTCATCTGGGAAAGTCTCAGAAATCTCAGTAGAAGGGAGGGACGCCCCAACTACTGGCTCTATTCTGGACAGATGATCAGCTACTTGATTCTCTGTCCCTTTTCTGTCTCTTATTTCTATATCAAACTCTTGCAGAAGCAACACCCATCTGATAAGCCTGGGTTTTGAATCCTGCTTTGTGAGTAAGTATTTAAGAGCAGCATGGTCAGTGTACACAATCACTTTGGATCCTACTAGGTAGGATCTAAACTTGTCAATGGCATAAACCACTGCAAGTAATTCTTTTCTGTGGTTGTGTAATTTTTCTGTGCATCATTTAGAACACGACTAGCATAATAAATGACATGCAGAAGTTTATTATGCCTCTGTCCCAACACTGCACCAATGGCATGATCACTGGCATCACACATTAATTCAAATGGTAATGCCCAATCTGGTGCAGAGATAACTGGTGCTGTGACCAACTTAGCTTTCAGGGTCTCAAATGCCTGCAGACACTCATTATCAAAGATAAATGGAGTGTCAGCAGCTAGCAGATTACTCAGAGGTTTGGCAATTTTCGAAAAATCCTTGATAAACCTTCTGTAAAATCCTGCATGTCCCAGAAAGCTTCTGATTGCCTTAACATTGGCAGGTGGTGGTAATTTTTCAATTACCTCTACCTTTGCCTTATCCACCTCTATTCCCCTGCTTGAAATTTTGTGCCCAAGGACAATTCCTTCAGTCACCATAAAGTGACATTTCTCCCAGTTTAAAACCAGGTTAGTCTCTTGGCATCTTTTCAGGACAAGTGATAGGTGGTTAAGACAGGAGCTGAATGAGTCTCCATATACTGAAAAGTCATCCATGAAGACTTCCAGAAATTTCTCTACCATATCTGAAAAGATAGAGAGCATGCACCTCTGAAAGGTTGCAGGTGCATTGCACAGACCAAAAGGCATTCTCCTATAGGCAAACACGCCTGAAGGGCAGGTGAATGCTGTTTTCTCTTGGTCCTGAGGGTCTACTGCAATTTGGTTGTAGCCTGAATAGCCATCCAAAAAGCAGTAATAATCATGGCCAGCTAGTCTTTCTAGCATTTGGTCTATGAATGGTAAAGGAAAATGATCCTTTCTGGTGGCTGTATTGAGTCTTCTGTAGTCAATACACATGCGCCACCCTGTGACTGTCCTTGTGGGAACCAGTTCATTTTTTTCATTATGAACCACTGTCATGCCTCCCTTTTTGGGAACAACTTGGACAGGGCTCACCCAGGGACTATCAGAAATAGGATAAATGATCCCAGCCTCTAGTAATTTAGTGACCTCTTTCTGCACCACTTCCTTCATGGCAGGATTTAGCCTCCTCTGTGGTTGGACCACTGGTTTGGCATTATCCTCCAATAGGATCTTGTGCATGCATCTAGCTGGGCTAATGCCCTTAAGATCACTTATGGACCACCCAAGAGCTGTCTTGTGCGTCCTCAGCACTTGAATCAGTGCTTCCTCTTCCTGTGAATTTAAAGCAGAGCTTATAATCACTGGAAAAGTGTCACCCTCTCCCAGAAATGCATATTTCAGAGATGGTGGTAGAGGTTTGAGTTCAGGTTTGGGAGGCTTATCCTCCTCCTGAGGAATTTTCGAAAATTCCTTTACTTCCTCTAGTTCTTCTTGATCAGGTTGAGCATCTTTGAAGATGTCCTCAAGCTCTGATTCTAGGCTTTCAGCCATATTGATCTCTTCTACCAGAGAATCAATAATGTCAACGTCCATGCGGTCTTCTGGTGTGTCTGGATGCTGCATAGCTTTCACAGCATTCAACTTGAACTCATCCTCATTGACTCTCAGGGTTACTTCCCCTTTATGTACATCAATGAGAGTTCGTCCAGTTGCTAGGAAAGGTCTTCCTAGAATGAGAGTTGCACTCTTGTGCTCCTCCATTTCCAGCACCACAAAGTCAGTTGGAAAGGCAAATGGCCCAACCTTGACAATCATGTCCTCTATTATGCCTGATGGGTGTTTAATGGAACCATCAGCAAGCTGGAGGCATATCCTGGTTGGTTTGACTTCTCCAGTCAACCCAAGCTTTCTGATAGTGGATGCAGGTATTAGATTTATGCTTGCTCCAAGATCACATAAGGCTATCTTGGTGCAGGAACCTTCTAATGTGCAGGGTATCATAAAGCTTCCAAGATCTTGAAGCTTTTCTGGTAAGCTTTTCAAAATGACTGCACTGCATTCTTCAGTGAGAAACACTTTTTCAGTTTCTCTCCAATCCTTCTTATGGCTTAAGATCTCTTTCATGAACTTAGCATAAGAGGGTATTTGCTCAAGTGCCTCTGCAAACGGAATCTTTATTTCAAGAGTCCTTAGATAGTCTGCAAAGCGGGCAAATTGCTTATCCTGTTCCGCTTTGCGGAGTTTCTGAGGATAAGGCATCTTGGCCTGATATTCTTCAACCTTAGATGCTGCAGGTTTATTCCTTACAGAAATGGTTGAAGAGGCCTTGTTAGGGGGATAATCAGCAGAACTCTCAGGTGCCTGATTCTCCTTGGGCGTTTGAACGCCAGGAGTGGATGAAGTTTGGGCGTTAAACGCCAACTTCTCCCCCTTTTCTGGCGTTTGAACGCCAGAACTGGGCAGGGAATGGGCATTTAACGCCAGCTTTCCTCCCTGTTCTGGCGTTTGAACGCCAGTATTGGGCAAGGAATGGGCGTTTAACGCCAACTTTCCTTCCCTTTCTGGCGTTTGAACGCCAATAATATTCCTCTCTGGGCTCTTACTGTCCTCAGAGGGATTTTGAACAGTGGCTTGGTCATCCTCTGTCAACTGTTCCTTAATTGACTTCTTGCTCTTTTAAGCAGTGGCATTCAGTGTTTTCCCACTCCTCAGTTGAACTGCTTGACATTCTTCTGTTATTTGTTTAGATATTTGCTGTTTTGCTTGATTCAACTGCAGTTCTATGCTCTTGTTAGCAACCTTAGTATCATGGAGCATTTCTTTAAATTCTGCTAACTGTTCTGTCATCAGGAGCAATTGTTGATTAAGCTCATTCATCTGTTCTTGAGGATCAGGGTCATTGACTACTGCCATGACCTCTTCTTGTGGGACGAATTCCTTGCTAGAATATAAGTATTGGTTTCTAGCAACAATGTCTATAAGTTCTTGAGCTTCTTCAATTGTCTTTCTCATGTGTATAGAGCCACCAGCTGAGTGGTCTAAAGACATCTGAGCTTTTTCTGTAAGCCCATAGTAGAAGATGTCTAACTGTACCCACTCTGAAAACATTTCAGAGGGGCATTTTCTGAGCATACCTCTATACCTCTCCCAGGCATCATAAAGGGATTCATTATCCTCTTGTTTAAAGCCTTGGATGTCCAGCCTTAGCTGTGTCATCCTTTTTGGAGGGTAAAAATGATTCAGGAATTTTTCTGATAACTGTTTTCATGTCTTTATGCTTGCTGTAGGTTGGTTATTCAACCACCTTTTTGCTTGATCTTTTACAGCAAATGGAAACAGTAACAGTCTGTAGACATCCTGATCTACCTCTTTATCATGTATTGTGTCAGCAATTTGTAAGAGCTGTGCCAGAAACTCAGTAGGTTCTTCCTGTGGAAGACCGGAATACTGGCAATTTTGCTGCACTATGATAATGAGTTGAGGTTTTAGCTCAAAGCTGCTTGCTTTGATGGGGGGTATACAGATGCTACTCCCATATGCAGCTGTAATGGGGTTAGCATAAGACCCCAGAGTCCTCTTGGACTGATTAATTCCACTTAAGTCCATAATGGACAAAAGGGAAATGAGAGTGATTGCAAAGAGATAAATTTTGTTTATTTTTATATATTTCTTTTTTGAAATAACCGAAAAAAATTCAATAAAATAAAACAAAAGGAAAATAAAAATAAAATTCGAAAAAATAAAAAAAAGAAAAATAAAATAAGATCAAAGCAAATTGAGAACTGAATCAATTAGTGAAAAAAAAAGATTTTGAAAACAGCAATTAAGAAGATATGATTGAAAAATTTTTATGAAAAAGATTTGCTTTTTTAAAAAGAGGAAAGAGAAAAACACAAAAAGACACCAAACTTAAAATTTTAGAAAATCAAACACTAATTTTTTCGAAAATTTTAAAGGAAAAACACGAAGAGGACACCAAACTTAGAACTTTTATGAGTCAAAAAGGGACTAAGAACAATAAAAAAAATTCGAAAATTAAAAGAAGAAAAACAAAAAAGCATGCAATTGACACCAAACTTAGAATATGAACTAGACTCAACTAAAAGACTCTAAACCAACAAAAAAGAAAATAGTCCTAATCTAAGCAACAAAATAAACCGTTAGTTGTCCAAACTTGAACAATCCCCGGCAACGGCGCCAAAAACTTGGTGCACGAAATTGCAATAACACTTTTTGCAATCCCGCACAACTAACCAGCAAGTGCACTGGGTCGTCCAAGTAATACCTTGCGTGAGCAAGGGTCGATCCCACGGAGATTGTCGGCTTGAAGCAAGCTATGGTTATCTTGTAAATCTTAGTCAGGAGATCAGAAATTATCAGGATTGATTGCGAAAAGCAAAAGAACATGAAATGGTTACTTGTTTTGCAGTAATGGAGAACAGGTTGGGGTTTTGGAGATGCTCCATCTTCTGAATCTCTGCTTTTCTACTGTCTTCTTCATCCAACACACAAGTCTCCTCCCATGGCAAGCTCGTATAGGGTTTCACTGTTGTCAGCAGCTACCTCCCATCCGCGCAGTGAAAGCTAATGCACGCACTCTGTCACAATACTGCCAATCACCGGTTTGGTTCCCTCCCCTACCGGAATAGAATCACTCTTTTGCGTCTGTCACTAACGCCCAGTAGGTTACAGGTTTGAAGCACGTTACAGTCATTCAATCAATGAATCCTACTCAGAATACCACAGACAAGGTTTAGACCTTCCGGATTCTCTTGAATGCTGCCATCAGGTCCTGCCTATACCACGAAGATTCCGATTAAAGAACCCAAGAGATAACTACTCAATCTAAGATAGAACAGAGGTGGTTGTCAGGCACATGTTCATGGTTGAGAATGATGATGATTGTCACGGATCATCACATTCATCCGGATTAAGAACAAGTGTTATCTTAGAATGGAAGCAAGCATGATTGAATAAGAAACAGTAGTAATTGCATTAATCCATCAAGACACAGCAGAGCTCCTCACCCCCAACCATGAGGTTTAGAGACTCATACTGTGGAAGTAAACGTGTACAAAATGTTATGAGGTCATAAGGTACGGATACAATGTCAAAAGATCCTATAAGTAGTAAACTAGTGTCCTAAGGTTTACAGAAATGAGTAAATGACAGAAAAATCCACTTCCGGGCCCACTTGGTGTGTGCTTGGGTTGAGCAATGAAGGAATTTCGTGTAGAGACCTTTTCTGGAGTTAAACGCCAGCTTTCATGCCAGTTTGGGCGTTTAACTCCAATTTTTATGCCAGTTCCGGCGTTTAACGCTGGAATTTCTGTAGGTGACTTTGAGCGCCGGTTTGGGCCATCAAATCTTGGGCAAAGTATGGACTATTATATATTGCTGGAAAGCCCAGGATGTCTACTTTCCAATGCCGTTGAGAGCGCGCCAATTGGGCTTCTGTAGCTCCAGAAAATCCATTTCAAGTGCAGGGAGGTCAGAATCCAACAGCATCTGCAGTCCTTTTCAGCCTCTGGATCAGATTTTTGCTCAGGACCCTCAATTTCAGTCAGAAAATACCTGAAATCACAGAAAAACACACAAACTCATAGTAAAGTCCAGAAAAGTGAATTTTAATTAAAAACTAATAAAAATATACTAAAAACTAACTAAAAGATACTAAAAACATACTAAAAACAATGCCAAAAAGCATGCAAATTATCCGCTCATCAGCGCGCTTGGTGCTGCCAGGAAGAAATTTGGTGCGCCAGATTTGAGGAGCGCGCGTGCGCGCGATGCACGTTGGTGCGTGGGACGCTGCCCTGCCCGCGCCAAGGGCAGGGCAGGAATGGTTTGGTGCGCCAGGGAAGGAACGCGCGCGTCAGATGCTGCCAGGACGAGTGTTTGGTGCGCCAGGAAGCAAAGTTGGTGCGCCAAGGTTTTGTGTGTGATGCGCCAATTCAATTGCTGCCCTGCCCACGCCAAGGGCAGGGCAAGGTTCCTTCCTTCACGTCTCGGGTTCGAACCTGGGAGGGTGCAAACACGCTATTTATTTTCTTGATTTCTTGGCACGGTAGTCACCCTTAGTCTTTGACTTCCTCATGGTCCCTTGTTCGAACCTTGTAGCATGCATGGGTAACCTTTTTTCTTGATTTTCTTTCCTCATGGAGCCGATTCTGCCCTCCACAAGGGCAGGGCAGAGTTTGCTTTCTCTTGGCTCCAAGGCACCATTTGTGCTCTGCCCTTGGAGTGGGCAGGGCAGAGTTGCTTATTCTTGTTTGGTCACCTAATGTTGCCCTCCTAGAGGGCAGTCTGCCCTTGTGGAGGGCAATGTTGCTTCTCCCTTAGCATGCGGCACGCTCTTTCTTTTCTTGGCTACACTTCTTAGGCCACGCTTTTCATTTTCTTTTCTTTTCTTCACCTACAATAAACCAAAACAACCACTCAAAGTATCACTAAATTCAAGAGGCTTATAAATCAATTAAAATTCAATTAAAATGAGCTCAAACCTCAATGATTAACATTAAATTCATGGTGGTTGCTTGATTTAAAGAAGTTATGCATTTTCACTCCAAATCACTAACTTAGGATGCAAGAAAGTGCATAAATGCTAACAAAACAAATGAAATTAGCTTGAAAAATGGGTATATGATGACTTGTCATCACAACACCAAAATTAAACCTTGTTTGTCCCCAAGCAAGCATCAAAACTAAGAGTAAATGAAGTGAATAAGAAAAGAGTATATATCCTTATTATGCAGATAGCAGAACTTCAATTTATGGGGCATTTATGCAGACAAAGGCAACTCAATTATTGTTGCTGCTACATAATACATATCTTTCTTCAAAGGCTTGCTAAACTTGCTGTTAGAAGGCTCACTTTTTGATTCCACCCTTGCTAACTTTTCTTGGCTTTTCAATGCTTAACAAGCTTGTCATTCTTTAAGAGGTTTGGTGTTAAATGTTGCAGCATAGCCTTTGGCTCTATTTTCTTTTCTTTTGCTCAACATCTTTCCACCACAGACACTTAGCTCACTAATTCTTCCTAGGATCATTGATGCCCAGCATCTCTTTGGATCACTAAGTGCTTTGTATCTAAGTTGCTCTTTATTGTGGATTTTCAATTGGCCATCCCAAATCAGTTGATCTAAGTGACCGGGTTTCAAAATACCCCTTAGAATTTACTCCTCCAAGCAGATCTCAGTACAAGAACACCACAGGCATATGTCCTAAGGTCCAAACCATTGGTGTCCAACCTTTATTCTTTGTTTTTCTTGCCACTTTGGCTTTTTCTTTCCTTCTTCTTTCTGTTTTTGTTACCAAGGGTGTTTCATTATTGATAAAAGTCTTTGTAACAGCAAGCTAACTTACAATTGAATGAGAATGACATCATGCAACACTTATTTCATGAGTCATGCATTTAATCAAACACATATGCCACCACCAACTTCCATTCATACTTATGCAACATTGGATATTTTACTTTTCAATTCAAACCAAACTCTTTTATTTAAGCATATGGGAAACAAAGCAATTTTCAAGCTAAATGATGGATACAAGCATTATGCAGACTTATCATTTTCACAAACAATTTCACTTGCAACTAGATAAACACTTTAGTAAGCCATACAAGGGTTTCCATGTTCGAAACAATACACAGCAGCAAGGATTAAGTTCAGATACAACCTTTGAAGTTGCAGCCCTTTGATTTTTCTTTCTGCTGTGTTCCCTTTGAGTCAAAATGCATAGTGTCTTCAATTGTTGATTCATGTCCTGCATAATCCTCAAAGTTGCTTGCTTCTCAAGCTCTTGATTATATGGTTAGTATGTTCAATACTGAGTGTGGCTCCTGGATTGATTTTGGTGTGTGAACACCAAACTTAATTGTTTTGCCACTGTCTCAGATGTAACAAGTTAACCATATTTGAAACCATGTGTTCTTGCTAAAGGTTAATGGAATAAAAGCTAGAAAACAATTCAACAGCTGAATAATGTGTTTGATTACTTGGAGCCAGAATCATGCAAGAGGTGAGAATGTATTAAATGATCTTGTTGGTGGAACACCAAACTTAGAAGTTTTCATTCTCCCTCAAATTGTTTTGGTGTGTAACACCAAACTTAGCTCCTTGCAATCCACACCAATTACTCAACATTTTTATTGAAAAGCTATGAAAAGAAACTACCTCAGGTTGGGTTGCCTCCCAACAAGCGCTCTTTTATTGTCATTAGCTTGACATCTTCATTTTTGTTTATCATGGAGGTCGAAAATCACAGTGCCTTAGCTTGTCTGTCTTCACTATGAACTTCCTTCCGGTTTCCTCTTTGATGTCTTCTATAGATTCTTGTGGAAGAATCTTAGTTACAGTGTAGTGATCATACAACTGTGGGGATACCTTCACGGTTTGACCATTGATCATTACTCGATCCCCTAGTGAAAACCTTCCAGTGGGGGTTTTCTGCTTGTCTTTAGTTCTCTCATCTGCCTCTTTTTGAAGGAATTCTTTGTTGTGTCTTTCTTGGCTGGTACTTCCTTTCTCATTGTCTTCTATGATCCCTTTCCATCCTTCCTTCTTTGTAGCATCTTCATTATTGGTTGGTTTATCTTCACTGGCTTTGAAGAAAGTATTTGGTTTCTTCTCACCCATTTCTGCAAGGTGCTTTGCCAATTGAGCTATCCGCTCCTCAATTCCTCTCATTAACATCTCTTGGTTCCTTGTTGTTTCTTCTTGATGTTTCATCATTCTCTCCATTAGGATCTCCAAGTTTGTGATTCTCTGAGAGTCTTGTGAGGTTGGTTGGTTATGACATGTTGAAGGTAGGAAGGGTGGGTGTGGTGGTGGAATGTAGTGGTTGTTATTGTTGTAATGGTGTTTTTGATGATTTATGAAGTTCGGGTTGTTGTAATGGAATTCTCTTGGTCTGCGATTTTGGTACTCACTCCTTCTCCAGTTGAGATGGGTTTGGGAGTGTCTGTGTTGTGGGTATTGGCTTTGGGTGGTATTGGTGGGTGGGGGATGTTGATTGGTTGTGGTCATGGAATTGTCCTGGTGGAAACTTCCTTGTTCTTGATGTTGAGGCTCCCTCATTCTCAGATAAGAGTGAGGTCTCCATGGTGGAAATTTGGCACTCACTGCAGCAGACAACTCTATGTTTTGCGGTGGTTGATGGTGCATTTGTTTGTTTTGGTCTTTGAACGCATTCACCCCTTCAATATTTGCCACTTCTTCCTCGGAGATTGCACTGTGTGTTTTTTCAGATGGATGTTGGTTGTTGACTCCTTTGTCATTGAAGTCTGTAACTCCTTGAGCATTTGTTGTTGCTTTGAGTAAGCCATCTGAGAAGTAGTCCACTGCTTTTCTTGTTTTTGGGGTCAACCCTTCATAGAAAACCCGGAAGCCCACTTTATCAGTTGCTCTCTTGTATCTTTCCCAGGCCTTGAAGAGTGGTTCTTCGTCCCCTTGTATGAATAGATGTTCCTCCTCTTTCAGCTGGATGATCTGTTTGGATGAGGCGAATTTGGCCAGAAATTTGGTGACCAAATCATCCCAACTAGTAATACTTCCTTGGGGAAAAGTTTCAAACCATTGTGCAGCTTCACCCTTCAATGAGAAGGGAAATAACAGAATCTTATAAGTGTCACGATCTGAACCATCGGTTCTGACTGCATTGCATGTCTTTAGAAAAGTGGTTATGTGCTGCTGAGGATCTTCTGATGGACTTCCGTCAAAAGAGCAATTGTTCTTTATGAGTGTAATGAGGGGTGGCTTCATGTCATGATACCCTTTGTCTGTAGAGACTTGATTCCCTGTGATATGCAAACAATCAGGATGACCAAACAACAACACGCTTGAGAATTTAAGTGCAGTTATTTGAGATAAATTGTTAGTGAGTTAGTAGAGGCAATTTCTCGAACAGTTAGTGTGTTAGTGAGAGTTAGAATAACAGAAAAGAAAAAGTGCTTAATCTAGACCTCCACTTCACTTAATCATTGTCAATCTATTTCAATCCCCGGCAACGGCGCCAAAAACTTGATGTGTGGAAAACGATCCAACACAAAACTCACCGGCAAGTGTACCGGGTCGCATCAAGTAATAATAACTCACATGAGTGAGGTCGATCCCACAGGGATTGAAGGATTGAGCAATTTTAGTTTAGTGGGTGATTTAGTCAAGCGAATCAAGTTTTGATTGAGTGATTTGCGTTTAACAGAAAGTAAATGACAGTAAATGTAAAGGGGGAAAGGAAAAGTGCAGTAAATTGAAGAACAGAATTGTAAATTTGCAGAATCTTAAAGAGCAAGAATGTAAATGACTGAAACTTAAAGTGCAAGAAACTTAAATTGCAGTAACTTAAATGGCAAGAAAGATAAATGGCTTGAATATAAAAGGGAACTGAGGAATGGGATTGCAAGATCTAAACAAAGAGGAAGTAAAGTGCAACAATTAAGGTAGCAGAATTTGAATTAGGAGCAATGGGAATTTAAACAGCAAAGAAATTAAATGCAGCAGAGGTTCCAAGAGGAACCAAGTAAAATTTGGGTCTCAGGTCTCAAGAGACTAGGTAGCAGAGCCTAGATCTCTGTTTGCCTTCCTAGATCCAAGTAATTGACAGAAAATTAAAGAAGAAGTAATAGATGAACAGAATTTGAATTGAATTATGCAGAAAACAAAGTGCAAAGAGCTTGAATGGGAATTGGGACAGAATTTCCCCAATTTCACACACCCAATACTCAGAAACAGAAGAGTAAAATTGCTAAGGCAAGAATGAGGGAGAAGAGAGAACAATTCCCTCCCCAATTCTCAGAAATCTCTCAAGGAAAACTCAAAGTGAAAATTCAAAAGTAAAGGTTGCTAAAAGAAGGTTCAAAAGTCCTAATTACATCAAACTAACTCCTATTTATACACTTTCTATTCTTGGATTTTGGGATTTGGATGGGCTTTTGATTTGGTGAAGAAATGAATTAAAATGGGAATTTAATTTGATTTTTCGGCCCATTAGATTCACTCCCAGGAGGCTGCCCTGCCCTTGTGGAGGGCAGGGCAAAAAATTGATGCATGGTGCACAAGCTTGGTGCGGCCTTGGTGCAAGTTGGTGCTGCGTGGTGCGCGTTTGGCACGAGTTTGGTGCGCCAGAGGCTGCCTAAGGGCAGGGCAGAAAAGTTGATGCGCGCGCTTGGTGCTGCCAGGAAGAAATTTGGTGCGCCAGATTTGAGGAGCGCGCGTGCGCGCGATGCACGTTGGTGCCTGGGACGCTGCCCTGCCCGCGCCAAGGGCAGGGCAGGAATGGTTTGGTGCGCCAGGGAAGGAACGCGCGCGTCAGATGCTGCCAGGACGAGTGTTTGGTGCGCCAGGAAGCAAAGTTGGTGCGCCAAGGTTTTGTGTGTGATGCGCCAATTCAATTGCTGCCCTGCCCGCGCCAAGGGCAGGGCAAGGTTCCTTCCTTCACGTCTCGGGTTCGAACCTGGGAGGGTGCAAACACGCTATTTATTTTCTTGATTTCTTGGCACGGTAGTCACCCTTAGTCTTTGACTTCCTCATGGTCCCTTGTTCGAACCTTGTAGCATGCATGGGTAACCTTTTTTCTTGATTTTCTTTCCTCATGGAGCCCGATTCTGCCCTCCACAAGGGCAGGGCAGAGTTTGCTTTCTCTTGGCTCCAAGGCACCATTTTGTGCTCTGCCCTTGGAGTGGGCAGGGCAGAGTTGCTTATTCTTGTTTGGTCACCTAATGTTGCCCTCCTAGAGGGCAGTCTGCCCTTGTGGAGGGCAATGTTGCTTCTCCCTTAGCATGCGGCACGCTCTTTCTTTTCTTGGCTACATTTCTTAGGCCACGCTTTTCATTTTCTTTTCTTTTCTTCACCTACAATAAACCAAAACAACCACTCAAAGTATCACTAAATTCAAGAGGCTTATAAATCAATTAAAATTCAATTAAAATGAGCTCAAACCTCAATGATTAACATTAAATTCATGGTGGTTGCTTGATTTAAAGAAGTTATGCATTTTCACTCCAAATCACTAACTTAGGATGCAAGAAAGTGCATAAATGCTAACAAAACAAGTGAAATTAGCTTGAAAAATGGGTATATGATGACTTGCGATCAACCATAGCTTGCTTCAAGTTGACAATCTCCGTGGGATCGACCCTTACTCACGTAAGGTTTATTACTTGGACGACCTAGTGCACTTGCTGGTTAGTTGTGCGAAGTTGTGAAAAAGAGTTGAGATTTCAATTGTGTGTACCAAGTTGTTGGCGCCATTGAGATCACAATTTTGTGCACCAATTGACAACTACCACATTAATTGATTATCTAAATTAGACCTTTTATTTTGGAAATTCCATATTTTCTCTTTGTTTTTCCCTGTGTGTGCATGTAGGACAGAAAAGAGAAGGAACCACTCCTCTTTGATCCTGAAATTTAAAGAACTCTCCTCCAATTGAGAAAGAAGTAATAAAATCAGAGGGATTTAGAAGAATCTGAGAAGCCAAAAAGCTTGGCAAAAAACAAAACAATGCCAATGCTAGGATGACTCTTGGAAACTTTGTTACCCCCACAAGTGATACTTGTGGGAGTAGCATAGTAATGCCTAATGTGGAGTCAAATAACTTTGAATTGAGATATCAACTTATTCTATTGGCGCAACAAAATCAATTCGATGGAAACCCTCAAGAAAATCCAAACTTGCACATATCTAGTTTTTTGTTGATATATGAAACTATCAAAAGCAATGGAGTTTCTCCTAAAGTCATCAAGGTGAGGCTTTTTTCCATTCTCCGTATGAGATAGAGCTACACAATGGCTCCAAGCTCAACCCTTGGAAAGCATAGCAACGAGGGAGGATTTGATTAATAAGTTTTTGACCAAATTCTTTCTGCCACAAAAGTTAGCTAAGCTGAGACAGGACGTCTGAACCTTCACCCAAAGGGATGGAGAGTCCCTCTATAAAGCTTGAAAAAGATACAAGGAGATGTTAAAAAAGTGTCCTCATGACATGTTTCTCGATTGGTTGCAACTTCAAACATTTTTTGACGGAAGCTCCTATACCTTGAAGAACTTGCTTGATAACTCAGTTGGGGTATCTTTGCATCTCAAAACACCTCAAGAAGCTCGAGTTAATTGATATAGTGGGCATCATCGAATACATTTATTCCACCGAGAGAGCCATGAGGAAGGGAGTAATGTAGTTGAGCATCTTGGACTCATTTTTTGCACAAAATAAGATGATGTCTCAATAAATCTCCTCCCTCACAAAGCAACTGGGGCATTTGCAAGTATCCGTAGTGGGAACGCAAGTGGTGTGTAACTTGGGTGGAGGAGCTCACTAGGATGAAGAATGTGGGTTGCTCTAGAGAGAACAAGCAACCGTTGAGCAAGTGAACTATATGGAGAATTTTCCAAAACCACCACAAAATGTTCCCTTTTCTAAGACCTACAATCCGGGATGGAGGAATCCCCAAACTTTGGTTGGGGGAACCAAAAATAAAGAAGCTCCCATGCAACATATGAACAACAAGCTTCTCACTTGCAACCACAAATCCACCAAAGGCTTTCTTTTCTTGAGAATGCCATAGAGAACCTGTTTGAGTCCATATCTACATTAGCTCAATCAACTTCTACTTTTATGCAACAAACTAGGAGCTTTATGGATGAGACAAGAGCCAACTTCAAGAACCAAGATGCTTCGATTAGGAATTTGGAGTTTCAAGTAGGACAAATTGCTAAGCAATTAACAAAACTCACTAACATATTCCCAAAGCATACTAAGATCAATCCAAGAGAGAAGTGCAAGGCCATCATGCTGAAAAGTGGGAAAGCCATGGGTAAAGAAGCCATAAACCGTGAAGTACACGATGAAGGTGTAAAACTCTGTGAATTAACAAATAATTAACTAATAAATTAATTATGAGCCAGAGACTTCTAGTACACATGTCAATAATTTTCAGTTAAATCCTAAGTAAAATTTTCTCCAAATTTTTTATGATGTTTATAGCATTTTTGTATGCATGACACAATTATTTAATCAATAGATAAATTAATATATGAAGCTACACTTATATATATATATGTATATATAAAGTCTTAATGTAGGGACTACGGTGAATTCTTCTTTTGAGTTACGGTATCTATATTATAGTGTGTTAAAGGGGTTTCTTAAAAGAAATTCTACATAGGTAAATTCTTTTTTAATAACTACATTTTGTGGTTTAATGTTCATTACTATAAAATTTTATTATTAATAATTTTATTATTATTTTATTGTTAGTTTTTAATTTAATTTATCGTGCTTAGTTGGATTAATAAATCCTAAGACGAATTGTTATTTGTGCCTCTTTATGAAGAAAAGAATAAAGGGTAAAATTGATAAAATAGGCAAACGTAAAGAAGTGAATGCAATGCAGAAATGATAACTTTTAGCTTTTCATAAACGTGAGTTGAGAGTGAGAATCATATCTACATTCTAGAATAAAAAAAGTAGCCAACTGAAATATTCAAATGTTCAAGAAACTTGAATGTGTTTTTTCAGGTTTAGAACGCTAATTCAAACACACCCTAAACTATTTAAAATGGTTTGGTACATTTTCTGTTTAGTTTATGAAAAAACTGAATTATGAACACCCTTAGATATTTATATTTAATAATTTATTTATTATTTAATACTAAAAGGAATAGTATGATATAGTATTTTTTTTCAATAGTAAATTAAATTATCTATGAAGTGTGTTGCATTTTTTTATTATAAGAGCATTTGTAAAGGTATAAATTTTTGTATGTATTATTTGAGTACTTTATGTACGTGACTTATTCCTTATTGGTTTTGAGGTGATTTGTTATTTATCAAAATATAATGTTATAATTTTGTAAAATTAAATTGATTTTTCTCATAATTGGTTATTTCATACAAGTATAATTTAATTAATCTAATTTTTATTATGCTTTATATGTAGATATGGAAAATCCATACCATCGTAAGTGGATTTTCGATAGAAATTTGCCAATAATGTTCGACATTTTATTGATACAGTTACAAAATAACCTCAATTTATACTTGACGGCGGTGTACATAGGTGTCCTTGCAACAAGCATAAAAATAAAGTTTTCTCAACTCCGGACGAGGTTTCACTAAATTTATATAAAAATGGTTTCATGCCAATATATTGGTGTTAGGCTTCACATGGAGAGAGTCCATTGCATTTAAATGTAGATCATGATAATCAAGAAGGCATATATTTTTCTCTGCTTGCTAGTGTGCCAATAAGAAGTTCATATGAATCTATGGTGGTTAATGCTGCTG
Source organism: Arachis stenosperma (assembly GCF_014773155.1). Lineage (NCBI taxonomy): Eukaryota > Viridiplantae > Streptophyta > Magnoliopsida > Fabales > Fabaceae > Arachis > Arachis stenosperma. The sequence goes on along the minus strand of NC_080378.1, from coordinate 43,142,095 downwards.
GACCAGAATTGATGAGCCAATTTGAAGAACACATTAATGAGCCTCCAAATGCAGAAGCTAAAAAATTTTATGATTTATTATGGTCTACTCAGCGTCCATTATTTGAGGGATGTGTTTGTCATTCAGAATTATCAATGGCAGTTAAAATGTTGAGTATAAAAGCTAAAGGGAATGTATCTGAACAAATCTTTGATGATTTTGTGACAGCTATAAAGGAAGTGATGATTGAGGATAACTTACTTGTCTCTAATTTTTATGAAGTAAAGAAGCTAGTATCAAAACTTGGCATGGAAAGCTAAATAATTGATTGTTGTATTAACGGTTGTATGCTGTATTACAAGGAGGATGATATAACAAGAAAGGAATGTAAATTTTATCATTCTTCAAGGTACAAGATAGGTAAAAAGCGTAAAGAAGTGCCTTTGAAACAAATGCACAATTTATCACTTATACCTTGCTTAAGAAGATTTTATGCTTTAATGCACACAACACCTCACATGAGATGGCATTTTGATCACAAATTTAAAGGTGTTCTTGAGCATCCATCAAATTCAAAAGCATGGAAGTATTTTGATAAAAAATATCCACAATTTTCTCAGGAACCACACAATGTCAGACTAAGATTATGTGCTGATGGATTCACCCTTTTTGGTCAATCTGGTAAACAATATTCATGTTAGCCAATAATTATCACCCCTTATAACCTGCCTCCTTCTATGTGAATGAAAACTCTTTACATGTTTTTATTATCCATGATTATCCCTAGTCCTCGTAATCCAAAAACTAGGATTGATGTATACCTGTTGTAATGAGCTAGCCTCGAAGAAATAACGCTTTTTCGGGATCAAACAGAATTTTTATGGAATTTTTAAGAATTATAATGCATGTAAGCACCTCTGCTGCACAGGTGGCGTGTCATCAAGCTGCTGAGTTAGCAGCTTGACTATACCAGGCACCTTTCCTGATCTAAGCAGCCGCGTCACAAAAAGATGCATTTTTGAGTCACTTTAGGCCTGGTGCACGAAATTGCAATCACACTTTTTGCAATCTGCACAACTAACCAGCAAGTGCACTGGGTCGTCCAAGTAATACCTTACGTGAGTAAGGGTCGATCCCACGGAGATTATTGGTTTGAAGCAAGCTATATTTATTTTATTATTCTTAGTCAGGATATAAATAAAAATTATCAGTTAAAATTATTAGAAAAATAAAAGAGCATGAAATAAATAATTGTTACTTTAATAATGGAGAATATGTTGGAGTTTTGGAGATACTTTGTCTACTGAATTCCTGTAATGTAATATTCAACTCAATTCCAAAGTGCAAAGTTCCTTCCATGGCAAGCTGTATGTAGGGTGTCACCATTGTCAGTTGCTACCTCTCATCCTCTCAGTGAAAACGGTCCAGATGCTCTGTCACAGCACGGCTAATCAGCTGTTGGTTCTCGATCATGCTGGAATAGGATCCATTGATCCTTTTGCGTTTGTCATCACGCCCAGCAACCGCGAGTTTGAAGCTCGTCATAGCCATTCAATCCTTAAATCCTACTCGGAATACCACAGACAAGGTTTAGACTTTCCGGATCCTCAAGAGTGGCCGCCATCAATTCTAGCTTATACCACGAAGATTCTGATTAAGGAATCTAAGAGAAGCTCATTCAATCTGATGTAGAATGGAGGTGGTTGTCAGGCACACGTTCATGGATTGAGGAAGGTGATGAGTGTCACGGATCATCACCTCCTTCATAATTAAGCGCGAATGAACATCTTAGATAGGAACACACACGTTTGAATGGAGAGATAAAAACAATTGCATTAATTCATCGAGACACTGCAGAGCTCCTCACCCCCAACAATGGAGTTTAGAGACTCATGCCGTTAAAGTGTATAAAATTCAGATCTGAAAATGTCATGAGATACAAAATAAGTCTCTAAAAGTTGTTTAAATAGTAAACTAGTAACCTAGGTTTACAGAATATGAGTAAACTAAGATAATTGGTGCAGAAATCCACTTCTGGGGCCCATTTGGTGTGTGCTGAGGCTGAGACTTAAGCCTCTCACGTGCTTGGACTGTTTCTGGAGTTGAACGCCAGGTTGTAACGTGTTTTGGGTGTTGAACTCCAACTTGTAACCTGTTTCTGGCGCTGGACGCCAGACTGCAACATGGAACTGGCGTTGAACACCAGTTTACGTCATCTATCTTCACGCAAAGTATGAACTATTATATATTGCTGGAAAGCCCTGGATGTCTACTTTCCAATCCAGTTGAGGGCGCGTCAATTGGACTTCTGTAGCTCCAAAAAATCCATTTTGAGTGCAGGGAGGTCAGGATCCAACAGCATCAGCAGACCTTTTTCAGCCTAACTCAGATTTTTGCTCAGCTCCCTCAATTTCAGCCAGAAAATACCTAAAATCACAGAAAAACACACAAACTCATAGTAAAGTCCAGAAATATGATTTTTGCCTAAAAACTAATAATATTTTACTAAAAACTAATTAAAACATACTAAAATCTACATGAAATTACCCCCAAAAAGCGTATAAAATATCCGCTCATCACAACACCAAACTTAAACTGTTGCTTGTCCCCGAGCAACTAGATGAATAAAAGAGAATAAAAAGAAATCAAGAAGCAATAATATCTCAGAGTTTTAAGTGAAGCTCAGATTCTAATTAGATGAGCGGGGCTAGTAGCTTTTTGCTTCTAAACAATTTTGGCATCTCACTTTATCCTTTGAAATTCAAAATGATTGGCATCCATAGGAACTCAGAATTCAGATAGTATTATTGATTTTCCTAGTTAAGTATGTTGATTCTTGAACACAACTACTTTTATGAGTCTTGGCCGTGGCCCTAAGCACTTTGTTTTCCAGTATTACAACCGGATACACAAATGCCACAGACACATGACTGGGTGAACCCTTTTCAGATTGTGACTCAGCTTTGCTAGAGTCCCCAGTTAGAGGTGTCCAGAGCTCTTAAGCACACTCTTTTTGCTTTGGATCACGATTTTAACCACTCAGTCTCAAGCTTTTCACTTGGACCTTCATGACACAAGCACATGGTTAGGGACAGCTTGATTTAGCCGCTTAGGCCTGGATTTTATTTCCTTGGGCCCTCCTATCCATTAATGCTCAAAGCCTTGGATCCTTTTTACCTTTGCCTTTTGGTTTTAAGGGCTATTGGCTTTTTCTACTTGCTTTTTCTTTCTCTTTTTTTTTCTTTCTTTTTTTTTCACTGCTTTTTCTTGCTTCAAGAATCAATTTCATGATTTTTTAGATCATCAATAACATTTCTCTTGTTCATCATTCTTTCAGGAGCCAACAATTTTAACATTCATAAAATTCAATATCCAAAATATGCACTGTTCAAGCATTCATTCAGAAGACAAAAAGTATTGCCACCACATATAAATAATTAGAATTTTCCTTATGAAGAACTCGAAAAAAATTCAATTGCCTCTTTATTCTAAAAATCTACTATTTTATTCATGTTTGATGATGATGAGAAAAATAAATTATAACTTAATTGGAAATAAAACCAAAATAGACATGCTAATTACTACTACTCCTATATAACTTCTAAGGTAAATTTCTATAATAATACTATCACAGAGTTAAAACTTAAAATTAGAACTTAACAACCTGTATTTTGGGAAGTGGATGTTCCTCTAGTCTGTGGGGTGCTTGGTCCTTCAAGAGATAAGTTTTGATGCTTCAGTTCCTTTAAGTTACGCCCTTGCTCTTCCTGTTCCCTTAGGTGCCATGATCTTGATGAGTTTTAGCTCAGTGATCATGGTAAATCACACCAAACTTAGATGTTTGCTTGTCCTTAAGCAAAAGAAAGGATAGGAGAGGAATAGAGGGAGAGGCAATTTCGAAATCCAAAAGATATGATGAGTTGAAAATGATTTGAAAAAGATTTGGATTGGAAAAAGATTTGTGTTTATGAATTAAGATACATTTGATATTTTTGAAAAAGGGATTTTAGAAATTAGGGTTTTTAGAAATTAGGATTAAATTTGGAATTGAAGGATGATATTTTGAAACATGTTTATGCAAGAAATCATGAATTGAAACATAAAAATTAGAAAATTTGTGAAGAAAAATGAATTTTACCTCCTCCCTGCCATTCTGGCGTTAAACGCCCAAATGCTGCATGTTTTGGGCGTTTAACGCCCAATTGCTGCTTCTCCTGGGCATTCAACGCCCATCTGTTGCTTCTTTCTAGCGTTGAACGCCAGGAAGTCCTTTGTCACCGGGCGTTTTTCTAAACGCCCAGGATGCTGTAATTCTGGCGTTAAACGCCCAGAAGGAGCTTCTTTCTGGCGTTCAACGCCCAGAAGATGCTCCTTTCTAGCGTTCAACGCCCAGATGGCTATCCTTACTAGCATTGAACGCCCAGTGGATGCTTCTTTTGGGCGTTCAACGCCCAAAACATTACTTACTGGCTTTTTCACGCCAGTGAGCTTCCAAATTCCCCTGTAACTCTGTGAATTCAATCAATTGCTATTTTACCTTTTGAAGATACTTTGACATATACCTGTAAAAATCAATTAATTAGCAAAAACAAATAAAATTAAATTTTGTAAATGGCTGGGTTGCCTCCCAGCAAGCGCTTCTTTATTGTCCTTAGCTGGACTATTACTGAGCTCTAATCAAGCCTCAGTTTTGAGCATTCTTGCTCAAAATTGCCTTCAAGATAATGTTTAACTCTCTGTCCATTAACAATGAACTTTTTATTAGAGTCATTATCCTGAAGCTCTACGTATCCATATGGTGATACACTTGTAATCACATATGGACCTCTCCACCGGGATTTTAATTTCCCTGGGAATAATTTGAGCCTAGAATTAAATAGCAGAACTTTCTGCCCCGACTCAAAGACTCTGGATGACAGCTTCTTTTCATGCCATCTTTTTGCTTTCTCTTTGTAAATTTTTGCATTCTCAAAAGCATTGAGTCTAAATTCCTCTAGCTCATTTAACTGGAGCAATCGTTTTTCTCCAGCTAACTTGGCATCAAGGTTTAGGAATCTGGTTGCCCAGTAGGCTTTGTGTTCTAGTTCCACTGGCAAGTGACAGGCCTTTCCATACACAAGCTGGTGTGGGGAGGTCCCTATAGGGGTCTTGAATGCTGTTCTGTATGCCCACAGAGCATTATCCAAGCTTCTTGCCCAATCCTTTCTGCGGTTAATTATAGTCCATTCCAGGATTCTTTTAAGTTCTCTATTAGAGACTTCAGCTTGCCCATTTGTCTGTGGATGATATGGAGTGGCTACCCTGTGGCTAACTCCATAACGAACCAAAGCAGAGTAAAGCTATTTATTGCAGAAATGAGTGCCCCCATCACTGATTAATACTCTAGGGGTACCAAATCTGCTGAAGATGTGTTTCTGGAGGAATTTTAACACTGTTTTAGTGTCATTAGTAGGTGTTGCAAAAGCTTCCACCCATTTGGATATATAATCCACTGCCACCAGAATATAAGTGTTTGAGTATGATGGTGGGAATGGTCCCATGAAGTCAATACCCCATACATCAAACAACTCGATCTCCAAGATCCCTTGTTGAGGCATGGCATAACTGTGAGGCAGATTGCCAGATCTTTGGCAACTGTCACAATTAAGTACAAACACTCGGGAATCTTTATAGAGAGTAGGCCAGTAAAAGCCACATTGGAGGACTCTTGTGGCTGTTCGCTCACTTCCAAAATGTCCTCCATACTGGGATCCATGGCAGTACCATAAGATCTTTGTGCTTCTTCTTTAGGTACGCATCTACAGATTACTCCGTCTACACATCTCTTAAAGAGATACGACTCATCCCAAAGATAATACTTTGCATCCGTGATCAGCTTCTTTGATTGCTGTCTACTATATTCTTTGGGTATGAATCTTACTGCCTTGTAGTTTGCAATGTCTGCAAACCATGGCACTTCCTGGATGGCAAAGAGTTGCTCATCCGGAAAGTTTTCTGAGATCTCAGTAAGAGGGAGGGACGCCCCTTCTACTGGTTCTATTCGGGACAGGTGATCTGCTACCTGATTTTCTGTCCATTTTCTGTCTCTTATTTCTATATCAAACTCTTGCAGAAGCAACACCCATCTTATAAGTCTGGGTTTTGAATCCTGCTTTGTGAGTAGATATTTAAGAGCAGCATGATCAGTGTACACAATCACTTTTGATCCTACTAAATAGGATCTGAATTTGTCAATGGCGTAAACCACTGCAAGTAGCTCTTTTTCTGTGGTTGTGTAGTTCTTCTGTGCGTCATTTAAAACTCGACTGGCATAGTAAATGACGTGCAGAAGCTTGTCATGCCTTTGTCCCAGCACTGCACCAATGGCATGGTCACTGGCATCACACATTAGTTCAAATGGCAATGTCCAGTTTGGTGCAGAGATGATTGGTGCTGTGACCAATTTAGCTTTCAGAGTCTCAAATGCTTGCAGACACTCCTTATCAAAGACAAATGGCATGTCAGCAGCTAGCAGGTTGCTCAGAGGTTTGGCGATTTTTGAAAAATTCTTTATAAACCTCCTATAAAATCCTGCATGCCCCAGAAAGCTTCTGATTGCCTTAATATTGGCAGGTGGTGGTAATTTTCCAATTACCTCTAGCTTAGCTTGATCCACCTCTATTCCCTTGTTCGAAATTTTGTGCCCAAGGACAATTCCTTCAGTCACCATAAAGTGACATTTCTCCCAGTTTAAAACCAGGTTAGTCTCTTGGCATCTCTTTAGAACAAGTGCTAGATGGTTATGACAGGAGCTGAATGAGTCTCCAAATACTGAAAAGTCATCCATGAAGACTTCCAGAAATTTTTCCACCATATCAGAGAAAATTGAGAGAATACACCTCTGAAAGGTTGCAGGTGCATTGCACAGGCCAAATGGCATCCTTCTGTATGCAAATACTCCAGATGGACATGTGAATACTGTTTTCTCTTGATCCTGGGGATCTACTGCAATTCGATTATAACTTGAATATCCATCCAGGAAGCAGTAATATTCATGACCTGCTAGTCTTTCTAGCATCTGGTCTATGAATGGTAAAGGAAAATGATCCTTTCTGGTGGCTGTATTGAGCCTTCTATAATCAATACACATACGCCACCCTGTAACTGTTCTTGTAGGAATCAGTTCATTTTTTTCATTATGAACTACTGTCATGCCTTCCTTCTTAGGGATGACTTGGACAGTGCTTACCCAGGGGCTGTCAGAAATAGGATAAATAATCCCAGCCTCTAGTAATTTAGTGACCTCCTTCTGCACCACTTTCTTCATGGCTGGATTCAGCCGCCTTTGTGGTTGGACCACTGGCTTGGTGTCACCCTCCAATAGGATCTTGTGCATGCATCTGGCTGGGCTAATGCCCTTAAGATCACTAATGGACCACCCAAGAGTTGTCTTGTGTGTCCTTAGCACTTGAATTAGTGCTTCCTCTTCCTGTGGCTCTAATGTAGAGCTTATGATTACAGGAAAGGTATCACCTTCTCCCAAAAATGCTTATTTCAGGGATGGTGGTAATGGTTTGAGCTCAGGTTTGGGAGGTTTCTCCTCTTCCTGAGGGATTTTCAGAGGTTCTATTATTCTCTCTGATTCCTCCAAATCAGGCTGAACATCTTTAAAGATGTCCTCTAGCTCTGATTCGAGACTCTCAGTCATATTGACCTCTCTTACCAGAGAGTCAATAAGATCAACACTCATGCAGTCATTTGGGGTGTCTGGATGTTGCATGGCTTTGACAACATTCAATTTGAACTACTCCTCATTGACGCTTAGGGTTACTTCCCCTTTTTGGACGTCAATGAGGGTTCGGCCAGTTGCTAGGAAAGGTCTTCCTAGAATGAGAGTTGCACTCTTGTGCTCCTCCATTTCCAGCACCACAAAGTCAGTAGGAAAGGCAAATGGCCCAACCTTGACTATCATGTCTTCAATCACGCCTGATGAGTATTTAATGGAGCCATCAGCAAGTTGAAGACATATCCGGGTTGGTTTGACTTCTTCAGTCAAACCAAGCTTTGTGATAATAGATGCAGGTTACTTACCCCAAGGTCACATAGAGCTTGCTTGGTGCAATTACCCTCTAATGTGCATGGTATCATGAAGCTCCCGGGATCTTTAAGCTTCTCAGGTAAGTTTTTCAGAATGACTGCACTGCATTCTTCAGTGAGGTAAACTTTTTCAGTTTCCCTCCAATCCTTCTTATGACTTAAGATCTCTTTCATGAACTTAGCATAAGAGGGTATTTGCTCAAGTGCTTCTGCAAACGGAATCTTTATTTCAAGAGTCCTGAGATAGTCTGCAAAGCGGGCAAATTGCTTATCCTGTTCCGCTTGGCGGAGTTTTTGAGGATAAGGCATTTTGGCTTTATATTCCTCAACCTTAGTTGCTGCAGGTTTATTACCTACAGAAGTGGGTTGGGAAGCCTTTTTAGAAGGGTTGTTATCAGCACTTGTATGTGACTGATCCCCCACTGGCGTTTGAATGCCAGGGGTGGAAGTTGGAGTGGCGTTAGACGCCAACTCCTTATCTGTTACTGGCATCTGAACGCCAGAACTGTGCTCCCTTTGGGCGTTCAACGCCGGATTCATGCTTGTTTCTGGCATTGAACGCCAGGAATGAGCATGGTCTGGGTGTTCAGCGCCAGCATTATTCCTCTTTGGGCTCTGATTGTCCTCAGAGGGATTTTGAGAAGCCATTTGTTCATTTCTTGGCTTCCTGCTGCTTTGAAGTGAGGTATTTAATGTTTTCCCACTTCTTAATTGAACTGTATGGCATTCTTCTGTTATTTGTTTTGACAGTTGCTTTTCTATTTGCTTTAACTGTACTTCCATATTCCTATTAGCCATTCTTATTTCCTGTAGTATTTCCTTGAATTCGGCTAGCTGCTGAGTTAGAAAGTCTAATTGCTGATTGAATTCATTAGCCTGATCTACAGGACTGAGTTCAGCAGTTACTGTTTTAGCTTCTTCTTTCATGGAAGATTCACTGCTTAGGTACAGATGCTGATTTCTGGCAACTGTATCAATGAGTTCTTGGGCTTCTTCAATTATTTTTCTCATATGTATAGATCCACCAGCTGAGTGATCTAGAGAAATCTGAGCTTTTTTCTGTAAGCCCACAGTAGAAGATGTCTAATTGCACCCACTCTGAAAACATTTCAGAGGGGCATTTTCTCAGCATCTCTCTGTATCTCTCCCAAGCATCATAAAGGGATTCATTATCTCCTTGTTTGAAGCCTTGGATGCTCAGCCTTAGCTGTGTCATCCGCTTAGGAGGAAAATAGTGATTCAGGAATTTTTTTGACAGTTGTTTCCATGTCCTTATGCTGTTTTTAGGTTGGCTATTGGTGCGCGAAATTGTGATCACTACACAACTTTGCACAACTAACCAGCAAGTGCACTGGGTCGTCCAAGTAATACCTTACGTGAGTAAGGGTCGATCCCACGGAGATTGTTGGTATGAAGCAAGCTATGGTCACCTTGTAAATCTCAGTCAGGCAGACTCAAATGGGTATAGTGATAAACGCATAAAGCATAAAGATAAAGATAGAGGTACTTATGTAATTCATTGGTAGGAACTTCAGATAAGCGTATGAAGATGCCTTCCCTTCCGTCTCTCTGCTTTTCTACTGTCTTCATCCAATCCTTCTTACTCCTTTCCATGGCAAGCTTATGTAGGGTTTCACTGTTGTCAGTGGCTACCTCCCATCCTCTCAGTGAAAATGTTCCTATGCTCTGTCACAGCATATGGCTAATCAGCTGTCGGTTCTCGGTCAGGCCGGAATAGAATCCAGTGATTCTTTTGCGTCTGTCACTAACGCCCCGCCTGCTAGGAGTTTGAAGCACGTCACAGTCATTCAATCATTGAATCCTACTCAGAATACCACAGACAAGGTTTAGACCTTCCAGATTCTCTTGAATGCCGCCATCAGTTCTTGCCTATACCACGAAGATTCCGGTTAAAGAATCCAAGAGATATTCACTAGAGCCTTGGTTGCTTGTAGAACAAAAGTGGTTGTCAGTCACCTTGTTCATAGGTGAGAATGATGATGAGTGTCACGGATCATCACATTCATCAAGTTGAAGAACAAGTGATATCTTGGACAAAGAACAAGCGGAATTGAATAAAAGAACAATAGTAATTGCATTAATACTCGAGGTACAGCAGAGCTCCACACCTTAATCTATGGTGTGTAGAAACTCCACCGTTGAAAATAGATAAGAACAAGGTCTAGGCATGGCCGTGAGGCCAGCCTCCCAATGATCTAAGAACTAGATGTCCAAAGATGATCTAGAGATCTAAAGTGATCAAAAGATGTCAAATACAATAGTAAAAGGTCCTACTTATAGAGAACTAGTAGCCTAGGGTGTACAGAGATGAGTAAATGACATAAAAATCCACTTCCGGGCCCACTTGGTGTGTGCTTGGGCTGAGCAATGAAGCATTTTCGTGTAGAGACTCTCCTTGGAGTTAAACGCCAGCTTTTATGCCAGTTTGGGCGTTTAACTCCCATTTAGGTGCCAGTTCCGGCGTTTAACGCTGGAATTTCTGAGGGTGAATTTGAACGCCGGTTTGGGCCATCAAATCTTGGGCAAAGTATGGACTATCATATATTGCTGGAAAGCCCAGGATGTCTACTTTCCAACGCCGTTGAGAGGGCGCCAATTGGGCTTCTTTAGCTCCAGAAAATCCACTTCAAGTGCAGGGAGGTCAGAATCCAACAGCATCTGCAGTCCCTTTCAGTCTCTGAATCAGATTTTTGCTCAGGTCCCTCAATTTCAGCCAGAAAATACCTGAAATCACAGAAAAACACACAAACTCATAGTAAAGTCCAGAAACGTGAATTTTAACTAAAAACTAATAAAAATATACTAAAAACTAACTAGATCATACTAAAAACATACTAAAAACAATGCCAAAAAGGGTACAAATTATCCGCTCATCACAACACCAAACTTAAATTGTTGCTTGTCCCCAAGCAACTAAAATTCAAATAAGATAAAAAGAATAGAATATGCAATGAACTCCAAAAACATCTATGAAGATCAGTATTAATTAGATGAGCGGGGCTTTTAGCTTTTTGCCTCTGAATTGTTTTGGCATCTCACTCTATCCTTTGAAATTCAGAATGATTGGCTTCTTTAGGAACTTAGAATCCAGATAGTGTTATTGATTCTCCTAGTTAAGTATGATGATTCTTGAACACAGCTACTTTTTGAGTCTTGACCGTGGCCCAAAGCACTCTGTCTTCCAGTATTACCACCGGATACATACATGCCACAGACACATAATTGGGTGAACCTTTTCAGATTGTGACTCAGCTTTGCTAGAGTCCCCAATTAGAGGTGTCCAGGGTTCTTAAGCACACTCTTATTGCCTTGGATCACAACTTTATTTCTTTCTTTCTCTTTCTTTTTCGTTTTTTTTTTCGCCTCTTCTCTTTTTTTTTTTTTGGTATTCACTGCTTTTTCTTGCTTCAAGAATCATTTTTATGATTTTTCAGATCCTCAGTAACATGTCTCCTTTTTCATCATTCTTTCAAGAGCCAACATTCATGAACCACAAATTCAAAAGACATATGCACTGTTTAAGCATACATTCAGAAGACAAAAGTAATGCCACCACATCAAAATAATTAAACTGCTATAAAATTCAAAATTCATGCAATTCTTTCTTTTTTTCAATTAAGAACATTTTTTATTTAAGAAAGGTGATGGATTCATAGGACATTCATAACTTTAAGGCATAGACACTAAGACACTAATGATCATAAGACACAAACATGGACAAACATAAAGCACAATTTTCGAAAAAAAGAAAAAATTAAAACAAGGAGATTAAAGAACGGGTCCACCTTAGTGATGGCGGCTCTTTCTTCCTCTTGAAGATCCTATGGAGTGCTTGAACTCCTCAATGTTTCTTCCTTGTCTTTGTTGCTCCTCTCTCATGATTCTTTGATCTTCTCTAATTTTATGGAGGAGAATGGAGTGTTCTTGGTGCTCCACCCTTAGTCGTCCCATGTTGGAACTCAGTTCTCCTAGGGAGGTGTTGATTTGCTCCTAATAGTTTTGTGGAGGAAAGTGCATCCCTTGAGGTATCTCAGGGATTTCATGATGAGTGGGATCTCTTGTTTGCTCCATCCTTTTCTTAGTGATGGGCTTGAGGTCATGCCTTCTCAGTTGAACCAGCTTCCCTCTTGAATCTCTCTTTCATTGAACGCCCTCTTCATAAATGTCTATGAGGACTTGGTCCAACCTTTGATCAAAGTTGACCCTTCTTCATGGCCACAACTTCATAGAAGTGGTCTTGATGCACCCTTGAGATGAATCTCTCCATCTCCCATGACTCGGAGGAGGAGGCTTTTGCCTTCCCTTTCCTCTTTCTAGAGGTTTCTCCGGCCTTGGATGCCATAAATGGTTATGGAAAAACAAAAAAGCAACGCTTTTACCACACCAAACTTAAAAGGTTTGCTCGTCCTCGAGCAAAAGAAGAAAGAAGAGAGTAGAAGAAGAAGAAATGAGGAAGGAGGGAATGGCGTTTGTGTTCGGCCAAAGAGGGGGAGAAGTGGTGTTTAGGTTGTGTGAAAATGAAGGGGTGAAGAAGGGTATATATAGGGGAGGAGAGGCTTATGGTTCGGTCATGTGAGGGTGGGTTTGGGTGGGAAAGTGGTTTGAATTTGAATGGTGAGGTAGGTGGGGTTGGTGGGGATCCTGTGGGGTCCACAGATCCTGTGGTGTCAAGGAAAAGTCATCCCTGCACCAAATGGCATTTAAAATCACGTTTTGAGCCATTTCTGGCGTTAAACGCCAGGCTGGTGCCCATTCCTGGCTTTTAACGCCAGGTTCTTGCCCTTTTCTGGCGTTTAACGCCAGTCTGGTGCCCCTTTCTGGTGTTAAACGCCCAGAATGGTGCCAGACTGGGCGTTTAACGCCCAACTGCTAGCCTCACTGGCGTTTAAATGCCAGTGGGTTCTTCCTCCAGGGTGTGCTATTTTTCTTCCTGTTTTTCATTCTGTTTTTGCTTTTTCAATTGATTTTGTGACTTCTCATGATCATCAACCTACAAAATAAAATAAAATAACAAAAGAAAATAGATAACATATAACATTGGGTTGCCTCCCAACAAGCGCTTCTTTAATGTCAGTAGCTTGACAGAGGGCTCTCATGGAGCCTCATATTTTCTCAGAGCAATGTTGGAACCTCCCAACACCAAACTTAGAGTTTGAATGTGGGGGTTCAACACCAAATTTAGAGTTTGGTTGTGGCCTCCCAACACCAAACTTAGAGTTTGACTGTGGGGGCTCTGTTTGACTCTGATTTGAGAGAAGCTCTTCATGCTTCCTCTCCATGGTGACAGAGGGATATCCTTGAGCCTTAAACACAAAGGATTCTTCATTCACTTGAATGATCAGTTCGCCTCTATCAACATCAATCACAGCCTTTGCTGTGGCTAGGAAGGGTCTGCCAAGGATGATGGTTTCATCCATGCACTTCCCAGTCTCTAGGACTATGAAATCAGCAGGGATGTAATGGTTTTCAATCTTCACCAAAACATCCTCTACAAGTCCATGAGCTTGTTTTCTTGAGTTGTCTGCCATCTCTAATGAGATTCTTGCAGCTTGCACCTCAAAGATCCCTAGCTTCTCCATTACAGAGAGAGGCATGAGGTTTACACTTGATCCTAAGTCACACAGAGCCTTTTTGAAGGTCATGGTACAAGGTATTGAAAATTTCCCAGGATCTTGTCTCTTTTGAGGTAATTTCTGCCTAGACAAGTCATCCAGTTCTTTGGTGAGCAAAGGAGGTTCATTCTCCCAAGTCTCATTTCCAAGTAACTTGTCATTTAGCTTCATGATTGCTCCAAGGTATTTAGCAACTTACTCTTCAGTGACATACTCATCCTCTTCAGAGGAAGAATACTCATCAGAGCTCATGAAAGGCAGAAGTAAGTCCAATGGTATGGTCCCATTTTGAGCCTCAGATTCCCATGGTTCCTCATTGGGGAACTCAATGGAAGTCAGTGCACGCCCACTGAGGTCTTCCTCAGTGGCGTTCACTTCTTCTCCTTCCTCTCCAAATTCGGCCATGTTGATAGCCTTGCACTCTCCTTTTGGATTTTCTTCTGTATTGCTTGGGAGAGTACTAGGAGGGAGTTCAGTAACTTTCTTGCTCAGCTGTCCCACTTGTGCCTCCAAATTCCTAATGGAGGACCTTGTTTCAGTCATGAAACTTTGAGTGGTTTTAATTAGATCAGAGACCATAGTTGCTAAGTCAGAAGGGTTCTGCTTAGAATTCTCTGTCTGTTGCTGAGAAGATGATGGAAAAGGCTTGCCATTGCTAAACCTGTTTCTTCCACCATTATTGTTGTTAAAACCTTGTTGAGGTCTTTCTTGATTCTTCCATGAGAAATTTGGGTGATTTCTCCATGAAGAATTATAGGTGTTTCCATAGGGTTCTCCTAGGTAATTCACCTCTTCCATTGAAGGGTTCTCAGGATCATATGCTTCTTTTTCAGATGAAGCATCCTTAGTACTGCTTGGTGCATTTTGCATTCCAGACAGACTTTGAAAGATCAAATTGACTTGTTGAGTCAATATCTTGTTCTGAGCCAGAATGGCATTCAGAGCATCAATCTCAAGAACTCCTTTCTTCTGATTAGTCCCATTGTTCACAGGATTCCTTTCAGAAGTGTACATGAATTGGTTATTTGCAACCATTTCAATCAGCTCTTGAGCTTCTGTGGGCGTCTTCTTCAAATGAAGAGATCCTCCAGCAGAGCTATCCAAAGACATCTTGGATAGTTCAGAGAGACCATCATAGAAAATACCTATGATGCTCCATTCAGAAAGCATGTCAGAAGGACATTTTCTGATCAATTGTTTGTATCTTTCCCAAGCTTCATAGAGGGATTCTCCATCCTTTTGTCTGAAGGTTTGGACTTCCACTCTAAGCTTACTCAATTTTTGAGGTGGAAAGAACTTTGCCAAAAAGGCATTGACTAGCTTTTCCCATGAGTCCAGGCTTTCTTTAGGTTGTGAGTCCAACCATGTCCTAGCTCTGTCTCTTACAGCAAAAGGGAATAGCATAAGTCTGTAGACCTCAGGGTCAACCCCATTAGTCTTGACAGTGTCACAGATTTGCAAGAATTCAGCTAAGAACTGATGAGGATCTTCCAATGGAAGTCCATGGAACTTGCAATTCTGTTGCATTAGAGAAACTAATTGAGGCTTAAGCTCAAAGTTGTTTGCTCCAATGGCAGGGATAGAGATGCTTCTCCCATAGAAATCGGGATTAGGTGCAGTAAAGTCACCCAACACCTTCCTTTCATTGTTTGCATTGTTGTTGTTTTCGGCTGCCATGGGTTCTTCTTCTTTGAAGATTTCTGTTAGGTCCTCTACAGAGAGTTGTGCCTTAGCTTCTCTTAGCTTTCGCTTCAAGGTCCTTTCAGGTTCAGGGTCAGCTTCAACAAGAATGCTTTTGTCTTTGTTCCTGCTCATATGAAAGAGAAGAGAACAAGAAAATATGGAATCCTCTATGCCACAGTATAGAGATTCCTTGAGGTGTCAGAGGAAAAGAAAAGTAGAAGACAGAAGTAGAAAATTCGAACTTATCAAAGAAGATGGAGTTCGAATTTTGCATTAAGGAATAGTGTTAGTCCATAAATAGAAGGATGTGAGAAGAAGGGAAGTAATTTTCGAAAATTAAGTAAAGGATTTTGAAAATATTTTTGAAAAACACTACTTGATTTTCGAAAATGAAAGTGGAAAAGAAATCAAGTGTTTTTTTTTTTAAAAAAAAATTTTGAAATTAGAAATCAAAAAAGATTTGATTGAAAATTATTTTGAAAAAGATGAGGTTAAGAAGATATGATTGGTTTTAAAAAAAATGTGATTGAAAAGATATGATTTGAAAACAATTTTAAAAAAAGATTTGATTTTAAAAATTAATGACTTGCCTAACAAGAAAAGATATGATTCAAACATTAAACCTTTCTCAACAGAAAAGGCAACATACTTGAAATGTTGAATCAAATCATTAATTGATAGCAAGTATCTTTGAAAAAGGAAAGAAATTGATTTTGAAAACATTTGATTGAAAAGATATGATTTGAAAAATATTTGATTTTGAAAAACTTTGAAAACTTGAAAAAAAAATTGATTTGAAAACAAAATCCTCCCCCTTGTGCCATCTTGGCGTTAAACGCCCAGAATGGTGCACATTCTGGCGTTTAACGCCCAAAACTATACCCTTTTGGGCGTTAAACGCCCAACCAGGTACCCTGGCTGGCGTTTAAACGCCAGTCTGTTCTTCTTCACTGGGCGTTTTGAACGCCCAGCTTTTTCTGTGCAATTCCTCTGCTGTATGTTCTGAATCTTCAATTCTCTGTATTATTGACTTGAGAAGACACAAATTAAAAATATTTTTGGATTTTTTAATAATCAAAATGCAACTAAAATCAAATAACAATGCATGCAAGACACCAAACTTAGCAGTTTGTACACTACTGACACTAATGAGAATGCATATGAGACACACAAAACACTCAAGTCAAGAGAATTTAAAGATTAGAGTAAGAAATCATCAATAACATCTTGAAGATCCTTAAGACGCATGAATGAATGCATGCAATTGACACCAAACTTAAAATGAGTCTCTAGACTCAAACAAGAAACATAAAATATTTTTGGTTTTTATGATTTTATAAATTTTTTTGGATTTTTTTGAAAATTATATGGAAAAGAAAAACAAAGGTATCAAAATTCTTAATGAGAATTCCAGGAATCATGCAATGTTAGTCTAAAGCTTTAGTCTAAAGGAATTAGACATAGCTAGCCAAGCTTCAGCAGGACATTGCATTCAAGAGCTAAATTGATGATAATCAATCAGCTTTGGTGATGATAAGAACATCACCTTGAAACACTAGAATTCATTCTTAAGAACTCTGAAGAAAAATACCTAATCTAAGCAACAAGATGAACCGTCAGTTGTCCATACTCGAACAATCCCCGGCAACGGCGCCAAAAACTTGGTGCGCGAAATTGTGATCACTACACAACTTTGCACAACTAACCAGCAAGTGCACTGGGTCGTCCAAGTAATACCTTACGTGAGTAAGGGTCGATCCCACGGAGATTGTTGGTATGAAGCAAGCTATGGTCACCTTGTAAATCTCAGTCAGGCAGACTCAAATGGGTATAGTGATAAACGCATAAAGCATAAAGATAAAGATAGAGGTTGTAACGACCCAACTTCTAGAACGTCATGATCGTACCAAAAGTAAGGCGTTACCAACCTGCTTTCCTTTATTAACTATTTACTATTGAGCCTCTAGTTCGATATTGCGATTCAATTTTAGTAAAAATACCAGAAAATTTTGTTTTTGATAATTAAAATCATATAGCAAACATCACCAAGTAATAATAATCACATAATTACTAATAATAATATCTGTCATACAAAAGATTTCCAATAAAACTTAGATACAAATCCTATCCCTCTGTGTAAAATAAAAAAAAACTAAAGCTACAAAAGCGAGGGAATTCTATGAAAGCAAATTAACTCATACATTTAACTCATAAATAAATTCTATAATCGCCCGCAGCTTCAAACTGTATCTTCGAACCTGTGTCACTGAAAGGGTGGAAGAATTTTGGGGTGAGAACAAACCACACGTTCTCAGTAGGGAATGGGAATGCCGTAAAAGTAATGATTAACATGCAAATAATTAACTTTGCTTAATAATCCATCTTTGTCAAACCCTTTGAAATACTTGTCAATCTTACTTTAGTTAAGTAATTGCTTTCTTTGAATTTCTAAACCCAAAACTGATCTCAATTGCAAAACTTGTCATATTAAATACCTTTCAGCCACATAATTGATTCAAAGTCATAACAACAGATATTAATCATCTCTATCCATTCACAAACTACTAGCACAGGTAAGAAACTCAATTCAACACACAAACAAATCACAGCAAGGCAGGCAGCACAAACACAGAGAAGTACAACGAGCAAACCCAATCAAATGCAAATGCACACACAAGGATGATGCATGTCTGTCCTAAGCAGGCCATGAGCTCACGTGTCGGTTTACAACCTGCAACCCGACATTACCTAGGAACAAGTCCCAGATATGGCTTCCCTTTGTGTCCTTAGTGCATATGTGTCGGTGGTAAAAATACCACTCCTTCGTGACTACCGGCAGTCGGCGCAAAGCCCGACCCCATAATATACGCACAAGGGGAAACAGTGATCCTCAGTTCGTGGGCGTCCCCGAGATCAATTCACAACAATAAAACAGAGATCTTCAGTTCGTGGGTTATTCCCCGAGATCAATACACAATAACATAGTGATCCTCAGTTCGTGGGTTATACCCGAGATCAATACACAGCAAACAACGATCTTCAGTTCGTGGGTTATACCCGAGATCAACATATAACGGTTCATGGGTTATTCCCGTAATCAATGATTATCAGTTCGTGGGTTTTTCCCGCAAATAACAATCTATAGGTTTCCCCGAGATCAATGATCATTCAGTTCGTGGGTACTTCCCGATTTTAACCAATTATCAATTTGTGGGCTTTTCCCGTAGTTAAACAACTAACAGTTCATGGGGTTTTTTCCCGCCTTTTATCACTTTTCATTATCCTTTCTAAAACGCAACAATCCACATATCAATTCGTCATTCTCTCTTTCCCTTTCAGTTCTTAATATTTTTCTTTAAACCTTTCTTATCTTTCTCAGGTATTTATCCATAAAAATCTTAACCATCAAGTCAGTCATTATCTCTACTTTAGCAATCTTGACTCAAGCCAACTTTAAAACTATTTTTCAGTTTGGTTCTCTATCGAAAGACTCAAGAAAAATCATTTATTTTAAATTCATTAAACACTTTTCAAAACATAACCTCTCTTTAGAAATAATCAAATAAAACTCTTTCTCAACCTTACTAACTTCACAAAGATTCAAAAATCATCTCTCTTACTATTCAAATTCAAATATTATTATTTCACCAAATTTCTAAAAAGGTAATCCTTTATTTCAAGCCCAAAACATAACTCTTTCTATATTGAATCAAATTCAAAACGTAATTTCTTTCTTAAATAATTCAAGTTCGAAACATAATTCCTTTCCTTGGTAAATTGAACTCAAAATATTTTAATTCTTTTCTAAACAAACTAAAGCTCAAGTAATATAATTTTCCAAATTCAAAGCTTCCAAAATAACTTTTCAAATGAAACCTCAGATTTTTATAAAATTTCAGTAGCACCTCCCCTAAAACTCGGACTTAGCCACCCTTACGGGTTCCCTCTTTCTCAATAATTCAACAATCCTTTCTCAACAATTATCAAATACAAGATTCTCAAGCAATCAAAAAAAATCCACAATTCGCAATTCTCACATAATCCAACAATCCAATTTTCATCTCATCAATTCTTAACTACGTTCACAAGTCATAGAATCCTTTCAAATTAAACTCAATCAACTAGTAATCCTAAAAATCAGCCTTTCATAATTCTAATTAATGTCATTTACTCTTTAGCAAAGTTACTATCTTGTTTTAAAAGTCAGACTTGAAGAAAATGATTTGGTAATCAAACTTCAAGCTTTTAATAGTTCTCAAACTTAATTCTAATTAATCATGAACCAACATTAACAACTACCAAAACCAATCCTAACCAGTCACAAGTCAATTTCACAGCCAATCCGATACATTAGATAACTAAAAACAACAAGAAGCACTTACTCTTAATAACCAGAATACAGCCACACAACTCAACTAATTCAGTATAACCACATAGAATCAGAACCTTTCAACAATTCCATCAAAATCTGAAAAACCAATGTCAATTACAGCTTCAAACACTCACAACAAAGCCCAAAGACATTCACAGCCTCAAACCAAAGTAAATCTCATCAGTTAATTACTCGCGATAACAAAACCAGTCAATATCACAACCATAACCCAAGTTCAATTCACATCTGCATCCAACTTCAATCATAACTCAGAGCAATCACCACAACTAACTTTTCTCAAATACATTCCTTTCAATAATTAGCTCATCATATTTCAATTTAATAAATAACATTACCATTCACAGCCACATTTCAACCAATTTCAACCCGTTACAAGCCCATTTCACAACCATTCCAATATATTAAAACTCCAATTCAATATCAAATAATTCAAAATAACTCGTTCAAGATCAGAAACTCAGCCAACTTATCACAAAAATCAGTAATTCAAAATACAATTCACAACCAGATTTCAACCAATTCAGCAATTATCCATACGACAGCTTTTCAATAATTAACTCGGCATACTTCAATTTAATAAATTATACTAAATTAATCATTAATCACAGCAGCATCTAAATTTAATCACAGCTCAGAATCATCACAACAATTAACTAACTTCAAATCCATTTCAAGTCATTCATGTCAACTAAGAGATTCTTAACCATTATTAACCATTTGCACTTATCCAAATAACTTTGTAGGCATTCTAAATTAAAAACGTTAAATCCCCTACCTCGATGTCGAAACTCACGATCACTAAACCCAGCAGCTCCGTTGGCAGTTCTAACATTCATTCTGCTCTCTTAGCAGCTACCATGATGATTCTGGGCAGCTCCAGTGATGGTGAAAGGTCTCAGCGTCAGCCAAACGGTGATGGTAATGGCTCAGAGTGGATCTAGAGCAAGGACAGAGCAACACAACCAATAGTTCCAGCAGTGGAGGTGGCTTCTTCCCAGATTCCATAAACTAGAAGCAGAGGTAGGACTGGCGAGCCTTCTTCCTCTAGCAGCGGCTTGGTGAGACGCAGCAGCAGCAGGGTGCGCCAACAGCGGCGCTGCAACTCAGTAACGGCGACGTGGTGGCAGCTCGCGAGGATGGCGACGGCAACTAGATCTCCAGCGACAATACTGAAATGGCAGTGGCGTTTCCGGCGGCAGCAGTGGCGGTTCTCAGCGGCAGGAGTTCGGTCATGGCGGTGCAGCTCCCAGCAGCGGCGACGGCGACAGCAGGGCACTGACAGCGGTGACAGAAATGGCGAGGGACGGCGGATCTGATGGCAGACCTGACGGCAAGGCGAGCTCCCTTTATTCTTCGCGAATGGCGACTGTCAGTAGGGAGGGTGGATGGCGGCGACGCAGGCAACGAGACACGGCAGAGAACCCCTTCCCGCGGTGACTCCCTCGCGAGTCTTCTCTCTCTGCCCAATCTCTCTCTCTCTTTGTGCTCGCTGGCAAAGGCAAGATGGCGGCGACAGAACCCAGCAGCGGCAGCTCTCCGGCGTGGATCTTGGCTCGCGCTCGCCTCTGTGTGTGTGTTTAATTGTGTGTGTTTGTTACGTAAAGGAAGGTGAGGCTGCAGTTGTTAGGGTTGAGGGATGAAGCTGAGTGAGTGAAAGGGGGAAACGGCGCTGGGGTGAGGGGTAACTGGGTTAGGTTTCTGTATTTGGGAAATTAGGGTTTGTAAATTAATTTGGGAATTAGGGTTAGAAATTAGGGATTTTATAAAGTAGTATGGATAGATATTGTTCCGAGGGTTTACCTGAAACGTGTAGCTCGGTCGTCTTGGAGAGGCCCGAGGTGGGGGGTTTGGTGACCCGAGCTTTGATACGCGGAATGATTGGTGGTTGTACCTGCAATGACACTCCGATGCTTAAGTTAGCATGGGTCCAAGCAGATATGTGTAGATGTGGAATGAATGCCATACCTGGGTGCTCCAGTGTATTTATAGTAGTTGGCCGTGATCTTCCCTGGATAAGATATCTTTATCTTATCTTATCTTTGGGAGTTTTATCTCTATCTTTGTGGAACCGCCTTGTCTAGGCCTTTTAGGCCTTTAGGTTTTGGGCTGCGTTCCTTTTGATGGGCCTTCCTTGCTTTTTTGTCCGAGGTCCGACCTTTAGGCGTGAGCCTTAGGACGAGGTCGGACCTTTTATGAATTTGCCGAGTTGGAGGAGCCCGGTCAGGGTATGAACAGTGCCCCTGCCCGAGTTCGTCCTTTTTGGGAGGTCGAGCTCGGGCATAGTAGTTTTTTCAAAATTCAAAAATGGCCGTTCCTGCATTTATTGCATTTTACCGTTTTTCCTCGATTTCCGTTCGGGCCCTGTGAAGGCTTTATTTATTTGCCCCTTTCCTCCTTTTCTGCGTTTTGTTTTTCTTTATCCTTTTTTGAGCACTGCTTCTTCTTTCTCTTTGCTCTGTTTCTCAGAATCTCTCCGTGTGTCTTTCTGGGGTTTTTCTCTGTGCCGTCGTTTCGTTCTCCTTGCTTCGGAGCTCGTCGTCTTCGTTTCCTTTTTCCAGGTTTGTTCCCATGTTTCTCTTTTCTTTGTGCACATATGCTTCTGTTCTTTGTGTGGCTCTTGTTTGTTTCTTTTTCTTTATGCCTGGGTTGCCCCGAAAAGAGGCGCCGCCATTTGCTTGTTGCTTGTATATGGGGGGGGGCTCTTTTTTGTTCTCTGGTATTTTTAGTTCCGGGTTGCCGCATTTTCTTTGTTTCTTCCTTTGCTGAATGGGTTTTCGCTGTCTTCTTTATGTGATTTTTGCTTGCTTTTGTATTCTTCTTTGTAGGTAAGAATTTTATGTCTCGAAAGGTTCTTCAAGCGATGTCGACTAAGATTCCATGTGGTCTTGGTTGGGTAGACCCTCTTCCTCTAAGAGTCCCTTCTGTGGTAGATTCTGAGTATTTAGCTAGGTTCCGTAGGCACTATAGCATATGTGAAAATAGAGAGTCTGAGAGGGATTATGAACTAGTAGCCCCGGATTCCGAGGAGAGAGTGTGCTTCCCGCCCTTAGATTGTTCCGAGAAGCTCTTCTTTTATGCTTATGATTGTTTTTTCTCTAAGCTGAGTGTCCGACTTCCCTTTACCGATCTGGAGTCCGAGGTGTTATGGTCTTGTAACCTTGCCCCTACGCAGCTTCATCCAAATTCTTGGGCGTTTTTAAAGCTGTTTCAACTTTTGTGTCAGTTTTTGGGCGTCTCTCCCTCTATTTCTCTTTTTTCCTATTTGTTTGTGTTGACGAAGCCGGGGTCGGGTGGAGGGAAGGTATCTTGGGTCTCTTTTAGGGCTAACCAGGGAAGGAAGTTTTGTACCCTGTATGACGAGTCCTTTCATGATTTTAAGAACTTTTATTTCAAGGTCCGGGCTACTGGAGACGTCCGACCTTTCTTTCTAGATGAGAGTGGGGAGCCTTCTTTTCCTCTTTGTTGGCAGGAGAATGTAGTGTCTACTAAGTATACCTTTGAGAGTCTAGATGAGGTGGAGCAGGCTTTTGTGGGTGTGTTAAGCAGTTTATGGGGTCGGGCACCTCACTTGGACACGAAGAAAATGTTGGGAGATCCAAGCCTTCTCCGTTCCGAGTTAGGTAGTTCCCGACCTCTCCGAGATTCATTTTTTTAGTATTTTGGTTTTGCTTGTTTTGGTGGAATTTCTGTTGTGGTAATCCTTTTCTTTTATTCCTGCAGAGATGTCTTCTCAAGCGGATTCCATGAAGTACCTTCGTCGGACGAAGAAGTCTGTGGCTGCTCGAAATATCGAGGCTGGGGAGGCTTCCGTCCGATCTTCTCCGAAGAAGACTACTGTGGGTGTCACTACTCGGTCGAAGACTATTCCGACTCCCCAGTTCCGACCTATAAATCAAGATCCTCCGACTTCTGGACCTGCTACCTCTTCTCCTCCTTCGTCCTCGGGTCCTCCTCCCAAGAAGCAGAAGACCTCTCAAGAGCTTGCCGGTTTTAATGATAAGGATTTTGATGCTCTTGGTTGGGTTGAACAGCATATTCTCCCTCAGACCTTTATTTCCACTGATGATGTGTCTATGGAGCACCATTTTCAGTATATGGCGCGGAGCTGTGTCTGGATGGCTAGTCTTCATGCCGCTATTGCCCGGGAGTTCAAGAAATCCCCCATTGGTGCGACCAGTTCCCGACTTGAGAAAACTCAGTCTGATCTCGAGAGGTTTAGTAAGCTGAAGGCTGCTAGGATTACTGAGCTAGAGGCATCTTTGGAGAAGGAGAAAGCTAAAGCTACCGCGGCTGTGGCGGCAGCGAATGCATCTGAGGAGATGGCGAGGGCGGCGAAGGAGAGTTATACTCGAACATTTGCCGAGCTTGTGGAGGCAAAGGAGAAGTTGCAATCCGCTCAGGATGATTTTTACGAGCTAGAAGGGCATGTGACTAAGGGTATGGATGCTATGTATGAAAATTTGAAGGCTCAGGTCCGGGTTCTTGCCCCTGACCTGGATCTGAGTTTATTCAGTATGGACAATGTTGTCGTGGAGGGAAGGATTGTTCCTGCTCCCAATGAGGATGAAGTTTCGGTGTCTGACCCCGAAGTTCCGGTTGCGAACCCGACCTTACCTCCGACCAGGGAGGAGTCTGGTGTGGAGGTTTTAAACCGAGATGACGGTGCTGTCAAGGCTGTCCCGATATCTATGGTTCTTCCTCCGCAGCCTCCTACTGATGTGGAGTCCGGAAAGGATCTTGATTCTCTGTAATCCTTTGTCTTTGGTTTTGTGCCCGGCCTGTGGGCTCTTTTTGGAATACTTTAAACACCTTCTTGCTATTAGCTACTTGTAGTAACTTTTTAGCTTATTATGTGGCGTTTTGTTTGCGTTTTGGCTTGTAGTTCCGCTTTATGCTTTTTAGTTGTTTTTTGGATAACAACCTTTTAGCTAGCGCCTTTTGAAACTTTGTTTTGCCAATTGATTTCGTTTTTTCGCTTGTACCTTTTAGTTGTTTTTGTATAGCAACCTTTTAGTAAGCGTTTTTCGAAATCCTTGTATCCGGGCTTTTACTCGGACCTCGGTGTATTCCCTTTGTTGGGTCCGACCTTGTTATTGGTCGGTTCTTTAAGTTATTTTTGCAACCTCTTTTATTTTGGCTTTTGAGCCTTTTCAGAGTTGCTTTATAACTTCTCACATTAATTTGAACCTCGTCGCTTTATCTTTGCCGACCTTGTGTGGTCTCTTGGCAAATGATTTTTTGCGTTTTGCCGAGCATAAATTAATGCGCCTTGGCGGGATACTTTTCAGGATTTGTTTTATCACGAGAAGGGAAAAAGAAAAGAAAAAGAAAAATTCGATTAGTATTAAAAAAGAAAGAGTATTTACAGAGTGTTTACCCTTGGCTAGGTCGGGTGTTTTTCTTGTCCGGGTGTCTCATTAAAAAAACCCTTGAAGGGAAAAAGAGTACACCTCGGGTCAAGTTTTTTCTAGCTGTAGTATCGTCTTAGATTACAGGCGTGCCAGGCCCTGGGCAACTCATTGCCTTCTAGGTCGGATATTTTGTAGTAGCCTGTTCCTAAGACTTCTGTTACCTTGTAGGGTCCCTTCCAATTTGCAGCTAGCTTCCCTTCTCCCGACTTTTGTGTTCCGATGTCATTTCGGATTAGAATCAGGTCGTGAATGGAGAAGCTTCGTTTTATTACTTTCTGATTGTATCTGAGGGCCGTTCACCGTTTTAAGGCTTCTTCTCGGATCCGAGCTCTTTCTCGGACTTCGGGGAGGAGGTCGAGTTCTTCCTTTTGTGCCTGCGGGTTACCTTCTTCGTTGTAGAAGATGACTCTGGGTGACCCTTCATCTATTTCGATAGGAATCATTGCCTCCATCCCGTAAGCTAGTCGGAATGGCGATTCTCCCGTTGTAGAGTGTGGGGTTGTCCGATATGCCCATAGTACCTGGGGGAGCACCTCGGCCCATGCCCCTTTGGCCTCTTGGAGTCTTCGTTTTAACCCGGCCAAGATGACTTTATTTGCGGCCTCTGCTTGTCCATTGGCTTGTGGGTGCTCGACTGAGGTGAATTGCTGTTTGATTTTTAGTTCGGCCACCAAGTTCTGAAAACTTGTGTCCGTGAACTATGTTCCATTGTCTGTTGTGATGGAGTAGGGGACTCCGAACCTTGTGACAATGTTTTTGTATAGGAATTTGCGGCTTTTCTGAGCCGTAATGGTGGCTAAGGGTTCAGCTTCGATCCACTTTGTGAAGTAGTCGACCCCTACTATGAGGTATTTGACTTGCCCCGGTCCTTGGGGGAACGGGCCGAGTAGGTCAAGTCCCCATTTTGCGAAGGGCCATGGTGCGGTGATGCTGATAAGGTCTTCGGGTGGTGCCTTGTGGAAATTGGCGTGTTTTTGGCAGGGGGCATATTTTCACAAATTCCGTTGCGTCTTTCTGGAAGGTCGGCCAGTAGAACCCGGCTCGGACTACTTTTTTGGATAATGCCCGAGCTCCGAGATGGTTCCCACACATGCCTCCGTGGACTTCTTCGAGGACGTTCTTTGTTTCTGAGGTCGGGATGCACCTAAGGAGGGGGTTTGAGAATCCTCTTCTGTATAATACGTCGTGAATTAGTGTATAATTCTGGGCGTCTTTCGTGAGTTTTTTAGCTTCCTTTCTTTCGGCGGGAAGAGTTCCCGACTTCAGGTAGTTGAGTATGGGGTTCATCCATCCTTGCTGTTGGTTGGATATATTTAGCGTTTCTTCCTCTCTTAGCACGGAGGGGGATCGTAAGGTTTCTTGGAGGAGACTTCTGTTGTTGCCTCCGGGCTTGGTGCTGGCGAGCTTTGAGAGGGCGTCTGCCCGGGCGTTTTGTTCCCGAGGTATGTGCTGAATCTGTATCTCTGAAAAGTGGCGTAGTTGTGCCTGTGTTTGGTCCAGATATTTTTTCATGGTGGGGTCTTTGGCCTGGTAGCTTCCATTTACTTGTGATGTGACGACCTGGGAGTCGCTGAAGATCGTGATTTTCTGGGCTCCGACCTCTTCGGCTAGCTTTAGACCTGCTAGTAGGGCCTCGTATTCGGCTTGGTTGTTCGAAGCCTGGAACTCGAATTTTAGGGATAATTCTATCCGCGTTCCTTGGTCGCTTTCGAGTATAACCCCGGCTCCGCTTCCAGTTTTGTTTGGGGACCCGTCGACATACAGGTTCCATGAGAGGGGGGTTCCAGGGGTCTCAGTGCATTCTGCGATGAAGTCGGCTAGATACTGAGATTTTATGGCAGTCCGGGTTTCATAGTGGAGGTCGAACTCGGACAGTTCCACCGCCCATTGCAGTATTCGTCCTGCCAGGTCTGTTTTTTGGAGGATGTGCCTCATGGGTTGGTTTGTCCGGACTTTGATGGTGTGGGCTTGAAAGTAGGGACGGAGCCTCCGAGCTGTGAACACTAGGGCGTAGGCGAATTTTTCTATCTTCTGGTAGTTTAATTCGGCCCCTTGTAGTGCCTTGCTTACAAAGTATATGCGGTGTTGTCCTTGGTCATTTTCTCGTATTAATGCTGAAGCGACTGCTCGATGTCCAACCGAGAGGTATAGTACGAGCTCTTCTCCTTTTAAAGGTCGGGTTAGGATTGGTGGCTGCCCGAGGAATTCCTTGAATTCTTGAAAGGCTTTTTCGCACTCCGGGGTCCATGAGAAGGGTTTCCCTTTCTTTAGGAGTGAGTAGAGAGGTAGTGACTTTATTGCTGATCCTGCCAAGAATCTTGATAGGGCGGCTAGCCTTCCATTCAGTTGTTGTACTTCTTTGACACACGTCGGGCTTTTCATATTGAGTATCGCTTGGCATTTGTCCGGGTTTGCTTCGATGCCCCTTTGAGTAAGCATGAAGCCTAAGAACTTTCCGACTTCTGCGGCGAAGGTGCACTTTGTCGGGTTAAGTCTCATGTTGTGTTTTCTGAGGGTACCGAAGATACTGGTGAGGTCGGTCAGCAAGTTTTTGTCTTCTTGTGTCTTTACCAGCATGTCGTCGACATATACCTCCAGCTGTAATCCGATGTGCTCTGAGAACACTTTATTCATTAGCCTCTGGTAGGTTGCCCCTGCGTTCTTCAGCCCGAAGGGCATTACTACGTAGCAGTAGTTTGCCCTTGGGGTTATGAACGAGGTCTTTTCTTGGTCGGGTCCGTACATCGGGATTTGATTGTATCCCGAGTATGCGTCCATGAAGGAGAGATATCTATAGCCTGAGGCTGCGTCTACTAAGGCGTCGATGTTTGGTAGTGGATATGGGTCTTTGGGGCAGGCTTTGTTGAGATCCGTGTAATCGATGCACATCCTCCATTTTCCGTTGGGCTTTTTTACCAGGACCACGTTTGCGAGCCATAGGGGGTATTTTACTTCCC
The DNA here is from genome assembly GCF_014773155.1 of Arachis stenosperma. NCBI lineage: Eukaryota > Viridiplantae > Streptophyta > Magnoliopsida > Fabales > Fabaceae > Arachis > Arachis stenosperma. The sequence goes on along the minus strand of NC_080378.1, from coordinate 43,113,963 downwards.
TAATGAACCCTGCATCTAGCAGTGCTTGTACTTGTTCTTCTATTGCTTGCATGCGCTCGGGTCCGAGCTTCCGGCGTCTCTGTTGGACAGGTCGGGATCCCGGGTACACTGATAGCTTATGGCACATCAGGTCGGGGCTTATGCCTGGCATGTCGGAGGCTTTCCAGGCGAAGAGGTCGGAATTCTCCCTTAAGAGGGTTATGAGTTCCTCTTTTAGGCCTGCTTCGAGGTTTGCTCCTATGTTTGTTATTTTTTCAGGTGTGTTCCCAATCTGGACTTTTTCGGTCTCTCCCTCTGGTTGTGGTCGAAGATCTTCTCGGGCTTGAACTCGTCCGAGTTCTATTGTGTTGACCTCTTTCCCTTTTAGGCTTAGGCTTTCGTTGTAGCATCTCCGTGCTAGTTTTTGGTCGCCTTTTAGGGTAGCGATTCCTTTTGCGGTAGGTAACTTCATACAGAGGTGTGGGGTCGAGACTATAGCTGCCAGCCTGTTTAGGGTTGGTCGCCCAATGAGGGCATTGTATGCTGAAGTGACGTCGACTATGATGTAGTCGATGCTTAATGTTTTGGATTGCTCGCCTCTTCCAAAGGTGGTGTGTAGTGAGATGTATCCTAAGGGATGGATCGGGGTATCCCCTAGTCCAAATAGGTCGGTGGGATAGGCCTTTAGTTCTTTTTCTTCAAGTCCGAGCTTGTCGAAGGCCGTTTTGAACAGGATATCTGCTGAGCTTCCCTGGTCAATCAGGGTTCGATGTAAGTTGGCGTTTGCTAGGATAATGGTGACTACCATTGGGTCGTCGTGCCCGAGAATTATCCCTTGAGCATCTTCTCGGGTAAATGAGATAGTAGGTAATTCGGGCAGGGGACTGTCTTCTCGGACGTGGTAGACTTCTTTGAGGTGTCTTTTTCGCGAGGATTTGGATGTTCCTCCGCCTGCAAAACCTCCATTTATCATGTGAACATGTCTTTCAGGGGTTCGCGGGGTTTGTTCGGCCCGATCTTCGTTGTCTTCCCGCCTTCTCTTCCTGGTCTCTTCTCCTTTCTCTGCTATGTATCTGTCGAGTTTTCCTTCTCTGGCTAGCTTTTCTATAACATTTTTTAGGTCGTAGCAGTCGTTAGTAGAATGACCGTAGAGCTTGTGATATTCACAGTATTCGGACCGATCTCTCCCCGCTCTCTTGTGTTTTAGCGGTCGGGGCGGTGGGATCTTTTCGGTGTGGCATACTTCTCTGTAGACGTCTACCAGGGAGACTCGGAGGGGGGTGTAGTTGTGGTACTTCCGTGGCTTGTCCGAGTTGGGGTCTTCTTTCTTCTTCTGTTCCCGATCCCGATCTCGGAGTGGGTAGGATGATTCCTTCCTAGAAGAGTCTCTTAGCTGGGAGGTTTCCTCCATGTTGATATATTTTTCTGCCCGCTCCTGCACCTCGTATAGGGAGGTCGGGTATCGTTTGGATAGGGATTGGCTAAACGGTCCCTCTTTTAGGCCGTTTGCTAGTCCCATGATGGCTGCTTCAGTGGGCAAGTGTTGTATGTCCAGGCAGGCTTTGTTGAATCGCTCCATGTATTCTCGGAGAGTTTCTTGGCTACCTTGCTTGATCCCGAGTAGACTGGGGGCATGTTTTGTCTTGTCCTTTTGAATAGAGAACCTTGTTAGGAATTTTTTGGTTAGGTCTTCGAAGCTGGTGATAGATCTTGGTGGCAGGTTGTCGAACCACTTCATGGCTGACTTGGTGAGAGTGGTGGGGAAGGCTTTGCATCGAATTGCGTCGGAGGCGTCGACTAGGTACATTCTGCTTCTGAAGTTGCTGAGGTGGTGACTTGGATCGGTGGTGCCGTCGTAGAGATCCATATCGGGTGGTTTGAAGTTTCGTGGTACCTTCTCCTTCATGATCTCTCGCGTGAAGGGATCATGGTTGCCTTCGCGGGTGGTGCCGCGTTCTGTCCGGTCTTTCAGGTTGGCCTCTATTTTCCGCAGTTTTTCTTCTAATTCTCTGCGCTTTCGAGCTTCCCTTTTCAGGTCTTGTTCAGTTTCTTTCTGCTTCTTTATGTCCTCTTCGAGTTGTTTCAGTCGGTTTTGTTGTGCTCGGACTGCTTCTAGAATTTCCGAGCTCTTCTCTTTTTCGGAATTTTGTGGATCTTTGTTTGGGGGTGATGTTTTTGGGCGATTCTGTTTGTTTCCTCCTGGAGTGCGTGGTGATAGAGGGCTGTCCGGTCGTTCTCCGGTGTCAATTTCGTCCTCTTGTTCAGATGCAGCGTGGTCATTGTTGAGAGGGTCGTCCGCCATGATAGAGGGATGACTTCCAGGTCCCCGGCAACGGCGCCAATGTTCCGAGGGTTTACCTGAAACGTGTAGCTCGGTCGTCTTGGAGAGGCCCGAGGTGGGGGGTTTGGTGACCCGAGCTTTGATACGCGGAATGATTGGTGGTTGTACCTGCAATGACACTCCGATGCTTAAGTTAGCATGGGTCCAAGCAGATATGTGTAGATGTGGAATGAATGCCATACCTGGGTGCTCCAGTGTATTTATAGTAGTTGGCCGTGATCTTCCCTGGATAAGATATCTTTATCTTATCTTATCTTTGGGAGTTTTATCTCTATCTTTGTGGAACCGCCTTGTCTAGGCCTTTTAGGCCTTTAGGTTTTGGGCTGCGTTCCTTTTGATGGGCCTTCCTTGCTTTTTTGTCCGAGGTCCGACCTTTAGGCGTGAGCCTTAGGACGAGGTCGGACCTTTTATGAATTTGCCGAGTTGGAGGAGCCCGGTCAGGGTATGAACAGATATGAATAGATATTTTGATAAAATTGAATAGTAGAATAATTTTAGAATCAAATATACTCTATTAAAAATATTTAGGAACACTATTTATCAACATATTGCTAAGTTCAATCAATTATTTCTAATTTAAATTATAAAATAACCATACTAATCACATTTTTATAAAATATAGTTTTAACTCAATATTAATTATTCAAATTGAATGATATAACTTTTCATTATTTTTCTATCACCGAAACTTTAATTTCAATTTATAAAATAACTAATAATAACAATTGTACAATAATAATTGACTTAAGGTATTTATAAATATCAATCTAATCACTTCTAATAAAATAATTTCCAGGAGTTCAAATTAATAACATAATTCATTCAAAATAGAATTTATTTAAATTAAATTATACAATTCTTTCATATTTTTCAATAACCAAAATTATAATTTCAATTATATCAAATATCTAATCAAGATTATATAAAAATTCAATTAATTTAAACTTCAATTATCATGAAACTCCATTTAATTACCTTTAGTAAAATAATTTTCTTAAAAATAAATAAAAAATAACTAATTATTTGATTTTCAAAAACTAGGGTTGTTACATTCTACCCACCTTAGAAAAATTTTCGCCCTCGAAAATTGCTAGAATAAAATAAATTCGAACTTAAATCAAAGAAAACAGAATATATGAATAGAAACATAGGCATTGTTAAGGATGGATATTCAAAGAGTTACATAAGCAATCAGATTCATAGGCAAGCAAAGGTATACAAGAATGACAAAGTATGGTTGGGAAACAAGCAAATCATATTCTAAGAAGGAAATTCAAACATGAGAATTCCAATGAAAGCAACGAAGAAAAGGATAGCACGAGTTCATGTGGCACGAATAAAGATTATACGTCGAATCGAAGCTAACTTCATAACCTCTAACGCTCCCAAACCCCATAAATCGCATTACCTATTCTTCTATTTCGTCTATGATAACCCATTAGTGTTCCCATATACATAAATCATTAGTATTAAGTTGGCCAGACCTAATACCATGAGGCATGCAATGGTAAACTAACAGCGTTAATCATCAAACAGTCATGCAAATAAAACACAAACTCTTGTTATCAGAACAAGTCACAAAGCATGACAGACACTCAGAGTATGCAGTGAAGCATAGTCAGTCCATTCCCAAGGCTCTAACAGGAACGAACTGCTCTGATACCATTTTGTAACGACCCAACTTCTAGAACGTCATGATCGTACCAAAAGTAAGGCGTTACCAACCTGCTTTCCTTTATTAACTATTTACTATTGAGCCTCTAGTTCGATATTGCGATTCAATTTTAGTAAAAATACCAGAAAATTTTGTTTTTGATAATTAAAATCATATAGCAAACATCACCAAGTAATAATAATCACATAATTACTAATAATAATATCTGTCATACAAAAGATTTCCAATAAAACTTAGATACAAATCCTATCCCTCTGTGTAAAATAAAAAAAAACTAAAGCTACAAAAGCGAGGGAATTCTATGAAAGCAAATTAACTCATACATTTAACTCATAAATAAATTCTATAATCGCCCGCAGCTTCAAACTGTATCTTCGAACCTGTGTCACTGAAAGGGTGGAAGAATTTTGGGGTGAGAACAAACCACACGTTCTCAGTAGGGAATGAGAATGCCATAAAAGTAATGATTAACATGCAAATAATTAACTTTGCTTAATAATCCATCTTTGTCAAACCCTTTGAAATACTTGTCAATCTTACTTTAGTTAAGTAATTGCTTTCTTTGAATTTCTAAACCCAAAACTGATCTCAATTGCAAAACTTGTCATATTAAATACCTTTCAGCCACATAATTGATTCAAAGTCATAACAACAGATATTAATCATCTCTATCCATTCACAAACTACTAGCACAGGTAAGAAACTCAATTCAACACACAAACAAATCACAGCAAGGCAGGCAGCACAAACACAGAGAAGTACAACGAGCAAACCCAATCAAATGCAAATGCACACACAAGGATGATGCATGTCTGTCCTAAGCAGGCCATGAGCTCACGTGTCGGTTTACACCCTGCAACCCGACATTACCTAGGAACAAGTCCCAGATATGGCTTCCCTTTGTGTCCTTAGTGCATATGTGTCGGTGGTAAAAATACCACTCCTTCGTGACTACCGGCAGTCGGCGCAAAGCCCGACCCCATAATATACGCACAAGGGGAAACAGTGATCCTCAGTTCGTGGGCGTCCCCGAGATCAATTCACAACAATAAAACAGAGATCTTCAGTTCGTGGGTTATTCCCCGAGATCAATACACAATAACATAGTGATCCTCAGTTCGTGGGTTATACCCGAGATCAATACACAGCAAACAACGATCTTCAGTTCGTGGGTTATACCCGAGATCAACATATAACGGTTCATGGGTTATTCCCGTAATCAATGATTATCAGTTCGTGGGTTTTTCCCGCAAATAACAATCTATAGGTTTCCCCGAGATAAATGATCATTCAGTTCGTGGGTACTTCCCGATTTTAACCAATTATCAATTTGTGGGCTTTTCCCCGTAGTTAAACAACTAACAGTTCATGGGGTTTTTTCCCGCCTTTTATCACTTTTCATTATCCTTTCTAAAACGCAACAATCCACATATCAATTCGTCATTCTCTCTTTCCCTTTCAGTTCTTAATATTTTTCTTTAAACCTTTCTTATCTTTCTCAGGTATTTATCCATAAAAATCTTAACCATCAAGTCAGTCATTATCTCTACTTTAGCAATCTTGACTCAAGCCAACTTTAAAACTATTTTTCAGTTTGGTTCTCTATCGAAAGACTCAAGAAAAATCATTTATTTTAAATTCATTAAACACTTTTCAAAACATAACCTCTCTTTAGAAATAATCAAATAAAACTCTTTCTCAACCTTACTAACTTCACAAAGATTCAAAAATCATCTCTCTTACTATTCAAATTCAAATATTATTATTTCACCAAATTTCTAAAAAGGTAATCCTTTATTTCAAGCCCAAAACATAACTCTTTCTATATTGAATCAAATTCAAAACGTAATTTCTTTCTTAAATAATTCAAGTTCGAAACATAATTCCTTTCCTTGGTAAATTGAACTCAAAATATTTTAATTCTTTTCTAAACAAACTAAAGCTCAAGTAATATAATTTTCCAAATTCAAAGCTTCCAAAATAACTTTTCAAATGAAACCTCAGATTTTTATAAAATTTCGGCAGCACCTCCCCTAAAACTCGGACTTAGCCACCCTTACGGGTTCCCTCTTTCTCAATAATTCAACAATCCTTTCTCAACAATTATCAAATACAAGATTCTCAAGCAATCAAAAAAAATCCACAATTCGCAATTCTCACATAATCCAACAATCCAATTTTCATCTCATCAATTCTTAACTACGTTCACAAGTCATAGAATCCTTTCAAATTAAACTCAATCAACTAGTAATCCCAAAAATCAGCCTTTCATAATTCTAATTAATGTCATTTACTCTTTAGCAAAGTTACTATCTTGTTTTAAAAGTCAGACTTGAAGAAAATGATTTGGTAATCAAACTTCAAGCTTTTAATAGTTCTCAAACTTAATTCTAATTAATCATGAACCAACATTAACAACTACCAAAACCAATCCTAACCAGTCACAAGTCAATTTCACAGCCAATCCGATACATTAGATAACTAAAAACAACAAGAAGCACTTACTCTCAATAACCAGAATACAGCCACACAACTCAACTAATTCAGTATAACCACATAGAATCAGAACCTTTCAACAATTCCATCAAAATCTGAAAAACCAATGTCAATTACAGCTTCAAACACTCACAACAAAGCCCAAAGACATTCACAGCCTCAAACCAAAGTAAATCTCATCAGTTAATTACTCGCGATAACAAAACCAGTCAATATCACAACCATAACCCAAGTTCAATTCACATCCGCATCCAACTTCAATCATAACTCAGAGCAATCACCACAACTAACTTTTCTCAAATACATTCCTTTCAATAATTAGCTCATCATATTTCAATTTAATAAATAACATTACCATTCACAGCCACATTTCAACCAATTTCAACCCGTTACAAGCCCATTTCACAACCATTCCAATATATTAAAACTCCAATTCAATATCAAATAATTCAAAATAACTCGTTCAAGATCAGAAACTCAGCCAACTTATCACAAAAATCAGTAATTCAAAATACAATTCACAACCAGATTTCAACCAATTCAGCAATTATCCATACGACAGCTTTTCAATAATTAACTCGGCATACTTCAATTTAATAAATTATACTAAATTAATCATTAATCACAGCAGCATCTAAATTTAATCACAGCTCAGAATCATCACAACAATTAACTAACTTCAAATCCATTTCAAGTCATTCATGTCAACTAAGAGATTCTTAACCATTATTAACCATTTGCACTTATCCAAATAACTTTGTAGGCATTCTAAATTAAAAACGTTAAATCCCCTACCTCGATGTCGAAACTCACGATCACTAAACCCAGCAGCTCCGTTGGCAGTTCTAACATTCATTCTGCTCTCTTAGCAGCTACCATGATGATTCTGGGCAGCTCCAGTGATGGTGAAAGGTCTCAGCGTCAGCCAAACGGTGATGGTAATGGCTCAGAGTGGATCTAGAGCAAGGACAGAGCAACACAACCAATAGTTCCAGCAGTGGAGGTGGCTTCTTCCCAGATTCCATAAACTAGAAGCAGAGGTAGGACTGGCGAGCCTTCTTCCTCTAGCAGCGGCTTGGTGAGACGCAGCAGCAGCAGGGTGCGCCAACAGCGGCGCTGCAACTCAGTAACGGCGATGTGGTGGCAGCTCGCGAGGATGGCGACGGCAACTAGATCTCCAGCGACGATACTGAAATGGCAGTGGCGTTCCCGGCGGCAGCAGTGGCGGTTCTCAGCGGCAGGAGTTCGGTCATGGCGGTGCAGCTCCCAGCAGCGGCGACGGCGACAGCAGGGCACTGACGGCGGTGACAGAAATGGCGAGGGACGGCGGATCTGATGGCAGACCTGACGGCAAGGCGAGCTCCCTCTATTCTTCGTGAATGGTGACTGTCAGTAGGGAGGGTGGATGGAGGCGACGCAGGCAACGAGACGCGGCAGAGAACCCCTTCCCGCGGTGACTCCCTCGCGAGTCTTCTCTCTCTACCCAATCTCTCTCTCTCTTCGTGCTCGCTGGCAGAGGCAAGATGGCGGCGACAGAACCCAGCAGCGGCAGCTCTCTGGCGTGGATCTTGGCTCGCGCTCGCCTCTGTGTGTGTGTTTAATTGTGTGTGTTTGTTACATAAAGGAAGGTGAGGCTGCAGTTGTTAGGGTTGAGGGATGAAGCTGAGTGAGTGAAAGGGGGAAACGGCGCTGGGGTGAGGGGTAACTGGGTTAGGTTTCTGTATTTGGGAAATTAGGGTTTGTAAATTAATTTGGGAATTAGGGTTAGAAATTAGGGATTTTATAAAGTAGTATGGATAGATATGAATAGATATTTTGATAAAATTGAATAGTAGAATAATTTTAGAACCAAATATACTCTATTAAAAATATTTAGGAACACTATTTATCAACATATTGCTAAGTTCAATCAATTATTTCTAATTTAAATTATAAAATAACCATACTAATCACATTTTTATAAAATATAGTTTTAACTCAATATTAATTATTCAAATTGAATGATATAACTTTTCATTATTTTTCTATCACCGAAACTTTAATTTCAATTTATAAAATAACTAATAATAACAATTGTACAATAATAATTGACTTAAGGTATTTATAAATATCAATCTAATCACTTCTAATAAAATAATTTCCATTAGTTCAAATTAATAACATAATTCATTCAAAATAGAATTTATTTAAAATAAATTATACAATTCTTTCATATTTTTCAATAACCAAAATTATAATTTCAATTATATCAAATATCTAATCAAGATTATATAAAAATTCAATTAATTTAAACTTCAATTATCATGAAACTCCATTTAATTACCTTTAGTAAAATAATTTTCTTAAAAATAAATCAAAAATAACTAATTATTTGATTTTCAAAAACTAGGGTTGTTACAGAGGTACTTATGTAATTCATTGGTAGGAACTTCAGATAAGCGTATGAAGATGCCTTCCCTTCCATCTCTTTGCTTTTCTACTGTCTTCATCCAATCCTTCTTACTCCTTTCCATGGCAAGCTTATGCAGGGTTTCACCGTTGTCAGTGGCTACCTCCCATCCTCTCAGTGAAAATGTTCCTATGCTCTGTCACAGCATATGGCTAATCAGCTGTCGGTTCTCGGTCAGGCCGGAATAGAATCCAGTGATTCTTTTGCGTCTGTCACTAACGCCCCGCCTGCTAGGAGTTTGAAGCACGTCACAATCATTCAATCATTGAATCCTACTCAGAATACCACAGACAAGGTTTAGACCTTCCGGATTCTCTTGAATGCCGCCATCAGTTCTTGCCTATACCACGAAGATTCCGGTTAAAGAATCTAAGAGATATTCACTAGAGCCTTGGTTGCTTGTAGAACAAAAGTGGTTGTCAGTCACCTTGTTCATAGGTGAGAATGATGATGAGTGTCACGGATCATCACATTCATCAAGTTGAAGAACAAGTGATATCTTGGACAAAGAACAAGCGGAATTGAATAGAAGAACAATAGTAATTGCATTAATACTCGAGGTACAGCAGAGCTCCACACCTTAATCTATGGTGTGTAGAAACTCCACCGTTGAAAATACATAAGAACAAGGTCTAGGCATGGCCGTGAGGCCAGCCTCCCAATGATCTAAGAACTAGATGTCCAAAGATGATCTAGAGATCTAAAGTGATCAAATGATGTCAAATACAATAGTAAAAGGTCCTACTTATAGAGAACTAGTAGCCTAGGGTGTACAGAGATGAGTAAATGACATAAAAATCCACTTCCGGGCCCACTTGGTGTGTGCTTGGGCTGAGCAATGAAGCATTTTCGTGTAGAGACTCTCCTTGGAGTTAAACGCCAGCTTTTATGCCAGTTTGGGCGTTTAACTCCCATTTAGGTGCCAGTTCCGGCGTTTAACGCTGGAATTTCTGAGGGTGACTTTGAACGCCGGTTTGGGCCATCAAATCTTGGGCAAAGTATGGACTATCATATATTGCTGGAAAGCCCAGGATGTCTACTTTCCAACGCCGTTGAGAGCGCGCCAATTGGGCTTCTGTAGCTCCAGAAAATCCACTTCAAGTGCAGGGAGGTCAGAATCCAACAGCATCTGCAGTCCCTTTCAGTCTCTGAATCAGATTTTTGCTCAGGTCCCTCAATTTCAGCCAGAAAATACCTGAAATCACAGAAAAACACACAAACTCATAGTAAAGTCCAGAAACGTGAATTTTAACTAAAAACTAATAAAAATATACTAAAAACTAACTAGATCATACTAAAAACATACTAAAAACAATGCCAAAAAGGGTACAAATTATCCGCTCATCAGTTATTTAACCACCTCTTAGCTTGATCTTTTACAGCAAATGAAAACAGTAGTAATCTGTAGACATCCTGATCTACTTCCTTATCATGTACTGTGTCAGCAATTTGTAAGAATTGTGCCAGAAACTCTGTAGGTTCTTCATGCGGAAGACCGAAGTACTGGTAGCTTTGCTGCACCATGATAATGAGCTGAGGATTCAACTCAAAGCTACTAACTCCAATGGAGGGTATACAAATACTACTCCCATATGGAGCAGTAGTGGGGTTAGCATATGACCCCAGAGTCCTTCTGGACTGTTCATTTCCACTTGGTTCCATGATGGAGCAAGGGAGATGGTATGGATGTTGATATTGTCTATTTTATTATAAAGATAATTTTCGAAATAATAGAATAAAATAAAAACCGAATTAAAAATAAAATAAATAAAGAATGAAAATTAAAAATTAAAATTTATAAAAAAAAAGTTTGAAAGATTTTCGAAAAATTGAGGACAGAGAAGGTGGTTAGGATATTTTTGAAAAAGATATTTTATTTTATTTTTTTTTAAATTCTTAAAAAGATAAGAATTGAAAAATTTTGAAATTGAAATCTGAATTTTTATATAAAAATTTCGAAATTATAGTTTAAAATTAGTTAGAAAAGATATTTTTTTTTGAATTTTGAATTTTATGATGAAAGAGAAAAACACACAAAAGACACAAGACTTAAAATTTTTAGATCTAATGCTCCTTATTTTCAAAAATTTTGGAGGGAAAACACCAAGGAACACCAAACTTAAAAATTTTAAGATCAAGACACAAGAAAAACTCAAGAACACCTTGAAGATTCATAAGAACAACAAGAACATAAGAAAGAACACCAAACTTAAATTTTTTAGAAAACCAAGACAAATTTTCGAAAATTAAAGAAAAATTAACAAGAAAACACCAAACTTAGAGTTTGGCACAAGATTCAATCAAAGAAAAATTATTTTTGAAAAAGATTTTAAAGAAGATACCCAATTATCAAGAACATAAACTAATGCTCTAGCCAATTGGGCAGTAACTTCAATGTTGATTTTAAAGATGTATTATATTTACGGATAAAAGTATAATTTTTGAAAGTTAATGTTTTGAAAAAGAACAAGAAAAACAAGAAAAGACACAGAACAAGAAAAACTTAAGATCAAACAAGAAAAATAAACAAGAACAACTTAAAGATCAATGAAGAACAAAGAACACAAAGTCAAAATTCAAAGGAAAATATAAAATATGCAATTGACACCAAACCTTGAACAAGACACTAAACTCACGAAAAAAATTAAAAATTGATGAAGAAAAATAATATTTTTGAAAAGAAATTTTTGAAAAGAAATTATCCTCTCATAATTTAATGACTCTATAACAATAAAAAAAATAAATTATTCCTAATCTAAGAAATAAAATAAACCTTTAGTTGTTCAAACTCGAACAATCCCCAGCAACGGCGCCAAAAACTTGGTGCACGAAATTGCAATCACACTTTTTGCAATTCGCACAACTAACCAGCAAGTGCACTGGGTCGTCCAAGTAATACCTTACGTGAGTAAGGGTCGATCCCACGGAGATTATTGGTTTGAAGCAAGCTATATTTATTTTATTATTCTTAGTCAGGATATAAATAAAAATTATCAGTTGAAATTATTAGAAAAATAAAAGAGCATGAAATAAATAATTGTTACTTTAATAATGGAGAATATGTTGGAGTTTTGGAGATGCTTTGTCTACTGAATTCCTGTAATGTAATATTCAACTCAATTCCAAAGTGCAAAGTTCCTTCCATGGCAAGCTGTATGTAGGGTGTCACCATTGTCAGTGGCTACCTCCCATCCTCTCAGTGAAAACGGTCCAGATGCTCTGTCACAGCACGGCTAATCAGCTGTTGGTTCTCGATCATGCTGGAATAGGATCCATTGATCCTTTTGCGTTTGTCATCACGCCCAGCAATCGCGAGTTTGAAGCTCGTCACAGCCATTCAATCCTTGAATCCTACTCGGAATACCACAGACAAGGTTTAGAATTTTTGGATCCTCAAGAGTGGCCGCCATCAATTCTAGCTTATACCATGAAGATTCTGATTAAGGAATCTAAGAGAAGCTCATTCAATCTAATGTAGAATGGAGGTGGTTGTCAGGCACACGTTCATGGATTCAGGAAGGTGATGAGTGTCACGGATCATCACCTCCTTCATAATTAAGAGCGAATGAACATCTTAGATAGGAACACACACGTTTGAATGGAGAGATAGAAACAATTGCATTAATTCATCGAGACACTGCAGAGCTCTGATGAGCGGATAATTTGTACGCTTTTTGGCATTGTTTTTAGTATGTTTTTAGTATATTTTAGTTAGTTTTTAGTATATTTTTATTAGTTTTTAACTAAAATTCACTTTTCTGCACTTTACTATGAGTTTGTGTTTTTTTCTGTGATTTCAGGTATTTTCTGGCTGAAATTGAGGGACCTGAGCAAAAATCTGATTCAGAGACTGAAAAGGACTGCAGATGCTGTTGGATTCTGACCTCCCTGCACTCGAAGTAGATTTTCTGGAGCTACAGAAGCCCAATTGGCGCGCTCTCAACGGCGTTGGAAAGTAGACATCCTGGGATTTGCAGCAATATATGATAGTTCATACTTTGCTCAAGATTTGATGGCCCAAACTGGCGTTCCAAATCAGCTCAAAACTGCCCGGCGTTTAACGTCGGAACTGGCACAAGAATGGGAGTTAAACGCCCAAACTGGAACAAAAGCTGGCGTTTAACTCCAAGAAGAGTCTCTACACGAAAATGCTTCAATGCTCAGCCCAAGCACACACCAAGTGGGCCCGGAAGTGGATTTTTATGTCATTTACTCATCTTTGTAATTCTTAAGCTACTAGTTCCCTATAAATAGGACCATTTGCTATTGTATTATATATATTGGTAGCTATCTTTAGTCTTATGCTATCTTAGATCATGGGGGCTGGCCTCACGGCCATGCCTAGACCTTGTTCTTATGTATTTTCAACGGTGGAGTTTCTGCACACCATAGATTAAGGTGTGGAGCTCTGCTGTACCTCGAGTATTAATGCAATTACTATTGTTCTTCTATTCAATTCAGCTTGTTCTTATTCCAAGATATTCATTCGCACTCAAGAACTTGATGAATGTGATGATTATGTGACGCTCATCATCATTCTCACTTATGAATGCGTGCCTGACAACCACTCCCGTTCTACAAGCAAACAAGGCTTGAATGTTTATCTCTTGGATTTCCTTAACTGGAATCTTCGTGGTATAAGCTAGAATTGATGGCGGCATTCAAGAGAATCCGGAAAGTCTAAACCTTGTCTGTGGTATTCTGAGTAGGATTTAATGATTGAATGACTGTGACGAGCTTCAAACTCGCGATTGTGGGGCGTTAGTGACAGACGCAAAAGAATCACTGGATTCTATTCCGACATGATCGAGAACCGACAGCTGGATAGCCGTGCCGTGACAGGGTGCGTTGAACATTTCCACTGAGAGGACGGGACTGTAGCCATTGACAACGGTGATGCCCAACATACAGCTTGCCATGGAAAGGAGTAAGAAGGATTGGATGAAGACAGTAGGAAAGCAGAGAGACGGAAGGGACAAAGCATCTCCATTCGCTTATCTGAAATTCTCACCAATGAAATACATAAGTATCTCTATCTTTATCTTTTATTCATATATCATCCATAACCATTTGAGTCTGCCTGACTGAGATTTACAAGGTGACCATAGCTTACTTCATACCAACAATCTCCATGGGATCGACCCTTACTCGCGTAAGGTTTATTACTTGGACGACCCAGTGCACTTGCTGGTTAGTTGTGCGAAGTTGTGTCTATGCCATGGTATTGAGCACTAAGTTTTTGGATTCATTACCGGGGATTATTTGAGTTGTGAAAAGTAGTGATCACAATTTCGCATACCAAGTTTTTGGCGCCGTTGCCGGGGATTGTTTCGAGTATGGACAACCGACGGTTCATCTTGTTGCTTAGATTAGGTATTTTTCAGAGTTCTTAAGAATGAATTCTAGTGTTTCAAGGTGATGATCTTATCATCACCAAAGCTGATTGATTCTCATCAATTTAGCTCTTGAATGCAATGTCCTGCTGAAGCTTGGCTATCCATGTCTAATTTCTTTAGACTAAAGCTTTAGACTAACATTGCATGATTCCTGGAATTCTCATTAAGAATTTTGATACCTTTATTTTCGTTTCCACTTAATTTGCGAAAAATCCAAAAAAAATTACAAAATCATAAAAACTAAAAATATTTTTATGTTTCTTGTTTGAGTCCAGTGTCTCACTTTAAGTTTGGTGTCTTGCATGCATTGTTTATTTGATCTTGGTTATGTTTTCAAGTCAATAATACAGGGAACTGAAGATTCAGTACATGCAGCAGAGGAATTATACAGAAAAAACTGGGCGTTCAAAACGCCCAGTGAAGAAGGAAAAACTGGCGTTTAAATGCCAGCCAGGATACCTGGCTGGGCGTTTAACGCCCAAAAAGGTAGTGCTTTGGGCATTAAACGCCAGAATGTGCACCATTCTGGGCGTTTAACGCCAGGATGGCACAAGAGGGAAGATTCTGTTTTTAATTCAGATTTTTTTTCAAGTTTTCAAAATTTTTCAAAATCAAATCATATCTTTTCAATCAAATCTTTTTCAAAATCAATTTCTTTCCTTTTTCAAAGATACTTGCTATCAATTAATGATTTGATTCAACATTTCAAGTATGTTGCCTTTTCTGTTGAGAAAGGTTTAATGTTTGAATCATATCTTTTCTTGTTAGGCAAGTCATTAATTTTTAAAATCAAATCTTTTTAAAATTGTTTTTCAAATCATATCTTTTCAATCATATCTTTTTAATCACATCTTTTTCAAAAAAGTTTTCAATCATATCTTCTTCAAAATCTTTTTCAAAATGATTTTAAAATCTTTAATTTTTGAAAAATCTCTTCCCCTCTTCTCACATCCTTCTATTTATGGAGTACCACTCCTCCTCAATGCACAATTCGAACCCTATCTCACTAAGTTCGAATTCTTATACCTCTTCCTTCTATTTTTCTGTTCCTCTGACACCTCAAGGAATCTCTATACTGTGACATAGAGGATTCCATATTTTCTTGTTTTGAGCAGAAGCAAAGACAAAAGCATTCTTGTTGAGGCTGACCCTGAACCTGAAAGGACCTTGAAGCGAAAGCTAAGAGAAGCTAAGGCACAACTCTCTGTAGAGGACCTAACAGAAATCTTCAAAGAAGAAGAACCCATTGCAGCCGAAAACAACAACAATGCCAACAATGCAAGGAAGGTGTTGGGTGACTTTACTGCACCTACTCCCGACTTCTATGGGAGAAGCATCCCTATCCCTACCATTGGAGCAAACAACTTTGAGCTTAAGCCTCAATTAGTTTCTCTAATGCAACAGAATTGCAAGTTCCATGGACTTCCATTGGAAGATCCTCATCAGTTTTTAGCTGAGTTCTTGCAAATCTGTGACACTGTCAAGACTAATGGGGTTGACCCTGAGGTCTATAGACTTATGCTATTCCCTTTTGCTGTAAGAGACAGAGCTAGAATATGGTTGGACTTACAACCTAAAGACAGCCTGAACTCCTGGGAAAAGCTAGTCAATGCCTTCTTGGCAATGTTCTTTCCACCTCAAAAATTGAGTAAGCTTAGAGTGGAAGTCCAAACCTTCAGACAGAAGGAAGGTGAATCCCTCTATGAAGCTTGGGAAAGATACAAACAATTAATCAGAAATTGTCCTTCTGACATGCTTTCTGAATGGAACATCATAGGTATTTTCTATGATGGTCTGTCTGAACTATCCAAGATGTCTTTGGATAGCTCTGCTGGAGAATCTCTTCATCTGAAGAAGACGCCTACAGAAGCTCAAGAGCTCATTGAAATGGTTGCAAATAACCAATTCATGTACACTTCTGAAAGGAATCCTGTGAACAATGGGACAAATCAGAAGAAAGGAGTTCTTGAAATTGATACTCTGAATGCCATACTAGCTCAGAACAAAATATTGACTCAGCAAGTCAATTTGATTTCTCAAAGTCTGTCTGGAATGCAAAATGTACCAAGCAGTACTAAGGATGCTTCATCTGAAGAAGAAGTTTATGATCTTGAGAACCCTTCAATGGAAGAGGTGAATTACATGGGAGAACCCTATGGAAACACCTATAATTCTTCATGGAGAAATCATCCAAATTTCTCTTGGAAGGATCAACAGAAACCTCAACAAGGTTTCAACAACAATAATGGTGGAAGAAACAGGTTTAGCAATGGCAAGCCCTTTCCATCATCTTCTCAGCAACAGATAGAGAGTTCTAAGCAGAGCCACTCTGACTTAGCAACCATGGTCTCTGATCTAATCAAAACCACTCAAAGTTTCATGACTGAAACAAGGTCCTTCATTAGGAATTTGGAGGCACAAGTGGGACAGCTGAGCAAGAAAGTTACTGAACTCCCTCCTAGTACTCTTCCAAGCAATACTGAAAAGAATCCAAAAGGAGAGTGCATGGCCATCAATATGGCCGAATTTGGAGAGGAGGAAGAGGCAGTGAACGCCACTGAGGAAGACCTCAATAGACGTCCACTGGCCTCCAATGAGTTCCCTAATAAGGAACCAAGGGAATCTGAGGCTCACACTGAGACCATAGAGATTCCAATGGATTTACTTCTGCCATTCATGAGCTCTGATGAGTATCCTTCCTCTAAAGAGGATGAGTATGTCACTGAAGAGCAAGTTGCCAAGTACCTTGGAGCAATCATGAAGCTAAATGACAAGTTATTTGGTAATGAGACTTGGGAGGATGAACCCTCTTTGCTCACCAAAGAACTGGATGACTTGTCTAAGCAGAGGTTACCTCAAAAGAGACAAGATCCTGGGAAGTTCTCAATACCTTGTACCATAGGCACCATGACCTTTAAGAAAGCTCTGTGTGACTTAGGGTCGAGTTTAAACCTCATGCCTCTCTCTGTAATGGAGAAGCTAGGGATCTTTGAGGTACAAGCTGCAAGAATCTCACTAGAGATGGCAGACAATTCAAGAAAACAAGCTTATGGACTTGTAGAGGATGTTTTGGTGAAGATTGAAGACCATTACATCCCTGCTGATTTTATAGTCCTAGAGACTGGGAAGTGCATGGATGAATCCATCATCCTTGGCAGACCCTTCCTAGCCACAGCAAAAACTGTGATTGATGTTGACAGAGGAGAATTGATCATTCAAGTGAATGAAGAATCCTTTGTGTTTAAGGCTCAAGGATATCCCTCTGTCACCATGGAGAGGAAGCATGAAGAGCTTCTCTCAAAACAGAGTCAAACAGAGCCCCCAAAATCAAACTCTGAGTTTGGTGTTGGGAGGCCACAACCAAATTCTAAGTTTGGGGTTGAACCCCCACATTCAAACTCTAAGTTTGGTGTTGGGAGGTTCCAACATTGCTCTGAGCATTTGTGAGGCTCCATGAGAGCCCACTGTCAAGCTACTGACATTAAAGAAGCACTTGTTGGGAGGCAACCCAGTGTTATATTTTATCTATTTTTCCTTTGCTATTTTATGTTTTCTGTAGGTTGATGATCATGAGAAGTCACAAAATCAGTTGAAAAAGCAAAAATAGAATGAAAAACAGAAAGAAAAAAATAGCACACCCTGGAGAAGAATTTGCTGGCGTTTAAACGCCAGTGAAGCTAGCAAATGGGCGTTTAACGCCCAGTCTGGCACCATTCTGGGGGTTTAACGCCAGAAAGGGGCACCAGACTGGCGTTAAACGCCAGGAAGGGGCAAGAAGCTGGCGTTAAACGCCAGAAATGGGCACTAGCTCGGCGTTTAACGCCAGAATTGGCAAAGGGTGCATTTTTGCACGCCACTTGGTGCAGGGTTGATTTTTCCTTGACACCTCAGGATCTGTGGACCCCACAGGATCCCCACCTACCCCACCACCCTCTCCCTTCTTCACCCATTCACCAATCACCTCTACCACTCTTCCCCAAAAACCCTTCACCTATCAAATCCCATCTTTCTCTTCACCACTCACATCCATCCTTCATAAAACCCCACCTACCTCACCATTCAAATTCAAACCACTTTTCCACCCAAACCCACCCTCCCATAGCCGAACCCTACCCCTCCCTTCACCCCTATATAAACCCATCTTCACTCCTTCATTTTCACGCACCCTAAACACTACTTCTCCCCCCATTGGCCGAACCACAAAGCCACCTCCATCTCCTCCATTTCTTCTTCTTCTACTCTCTTCTTTCTTCTTTTGCTCGAGGACGAGCAAACCTTTTAAGTTTGGTATGGTAAAAGCATTGCTTTTTGTTTTTCTATAACCATTTATGGCATCCAAGGCCGGAGAAACCTCTAGAAAGAGGAAAGGGAAGGCAAAAGCTTCTACGTCCGAGTCATGGGAGATGGAGAGATTCATCTCAAGGGTGCATCAAGACCACTTCTATGAAGTTGTGGCCATGAAGAAGGTGATCCCCAAGGTCCCTTTCAAACTCAAAAAGGGTCAACTTTGATCAAAGGTTGGACCAAGTCCTCATAGACATCTGTGAAGAGGGCGCCCAATGAAAGAGAGATTCAAGAGGGAAGCCGGTTCAATTGAGAAGGCATGACCTCAAGCCCGTGGCTAGGGAATGGTTAGAGTTTATCCAACGCTCAATCATTCCCACTAGCAACCGGTCTGAAGTTACTCTAGACCGGGCCATCATGATTCATAGCATCATGATTGGAGAAGCAGTAGAAGTTCATGAGGTTATAGCCCAAGAACTTTATAAGGTGGCGGACAAGTCCTCTACCTTGGCAAGGTTAGCCTTTCCTCATCTCATTTGTCACCTCTGTTATTCAGTTGGAGTGGACATAGAAGGAGACATCCTCATTGATGAGGACAAGCCCATCACTAAGAAAAGGATGGAGCAAACAAGAGACCCCACTCATCATGAAATCCCTGAGATGCCTCAAGGGATGCACTTTTCTCCACAAAACTATTGGGAGCAAATCAACACCTCCCTAGGAGAATTGAGTTCCAACATAGGACAACTAAGGGTGGAGCACCAAGAACATTCCATCCTCCTCCATGAAATTAGAGAAGATCAAAGAATCATGAGAGAGGAGCAACAAAGACAAGGAAGAGACATTGAGGAGCTCAAGCACTCCATAAGATCTTCAAGAGGAAGAATGATGAGCGGATAATTTGTACGCTTTTTGGCATTGTTTTTAGTATGTTTTTAGTATGATTTAGTTAGTTTTTAGTATATTTTTATTAGTTTTTAGTTAAAATTCACTTTTCTGGACTTTACTATGAATTTGTGTGTTTTTCTGTGATTTCAGGTATTTTCTGGCTGAAATTGAGGGACCTGAGCAAAAATCTGATTCAGAGACTGAAAAGGACTGCAGATGCTGTTGGATTCTGACCTCCCTGCACTCGAAGTGAATTTTCTGGAGCTACAGAAGCCCAATTGGCGCGCTCTCAACGGCGTTGGAAAGTAGACATCCTGGGGTTTCCAGCAATATATGATAGTCCATACTTTGCCTAAGATTTGATGGCCCAAACCGGCGTTCAAAATCACCTTCAAAATTCCCAGCGTTAAACGCCGGAACTGGCGCCAAAGTGGGAGTTAAACGCCCAAACTGGCACAAAAGCTGGTGTTTAACTCCAAGAGAAGTCTCTACACGAAAATGCTTCAATGCTCAACCCAAGCACACACCAAGTGGGCCCGGAAGTGGATTTTTATGTCTTTTACTTCTCTTTGTAATTCTTAAGCTACTAGTTCCCTATAAATAGGACCTTTTACTATTGTATTTTCATCTTTGGACATCTAGTTCATAGATCAGATCTTGGTTCTTCTGGTTCCCTCTCTGGGACCGAAGCCAATGATCACTTTTATTCTTATGTATCTTCAACGGTGGAGTTTCTACACACCATAGATTAAGGTGTGGAGCTCTGCTGTACCTCGAGTATTAATGCAATTACTATTGTTCTTCTATTCAATTCCGCTTGTTCTTGTTCCAAGATATCACTTGTTCTTCAACTTGATGAATGTGATGATCCGTGACACTCATCATCATTCTCACCTATGAACGTGTGACTGACAACCACCTCCGTTCTACCTTAGATTGGGTGAATATCTCTTGGATTCCTGATACACGATGCATGGTTGATCGCGTGACAACCGAGCGCTCGCCTGACAAACGAGCCAGCTATTCCGTGAGATCAGAGTCTTCGTGGTATAGGCTAGAACTGATGGCGGCGTTCAAGAGAATCCGGAAGGTCTAAACCTTGTCTGTGGTATTCTGAGTAGGATTCAATGATTGAATGACTGTGACGAGCTTCAAACTCCTGAGGGCGGGGCGTTAGTGACAGACGCAAAAGAATCATTGGATTCTATTCTGGCCTGATTGAGAACCGACAGATGGATAGCCGTGCCGTGACAGGGTGCGTTGAACATTTCCACTGAAAGGATGGGAGGTAGCCACTGACAACGGTGAAACCCTTGCATAAGCTTGCCATGGAAAGGAGTAAGAAGGATTGGATGAAGACAGTAGGAAAGCAGAGAGACGGAAGGGACAAAGCATCTTCATACGCTTATCTGAAGTTCTCACCAATGGAATACATAAGTATCTCTATCTTTATCTTTATGTTTTATTCATATATCATCCAAAACCATTTGAGTCTGCCTGACTAAGATTTACAAGGTGACCATAGCTTGCTTCATACCAACAATCTCCGTGGGATCGACCCTTACTCGCGTAAGGTTTATTACTTGGACGACCCAGTGCACTTGCTGGTTAGTTGTGCGAAGTTGTGTTTATGCCATGGTATTGAGCACCAAGTCTTTGGGGCCATTACTAGGGATTATTTGAGTTGTGAAAAGTAGTGATCACAATTTCGCATACCAAGTTTTTGGCACCGTTGCCGGGGATTGTTTCGTGTATGGACAATTGACGGTTCATCTTGTTGCCTAGATTAGGTAATTTTTTTCAGAATTTCTTTAAAAATGAATTCTAGAGTTTCATGATGATCTGTTGAAATCTGGCTGGTTGAGAAGCCATGTCTAATCTTATTGGACCGAGGTTTCAACTTATCATCACAAGAGCTTGTTGATTTCTATCAAACTTGCTATTGGAGCAATGATCTGCTGAGGCTTGGCTGGCCATTGGCCATGTCTAGTGTTTTGGACCGAAGCTTTCTTTGAAAGCTTGGCTGGCTGTGAAGCCATGTCTAATTCCTGGACCGGAGTCTTAGACTAGCATTGCAATGATTCCTGAAATTCAAATTAAGAATTCTGAAACCTTCATTATCTATTTTCATATAATTTTCGAAAAAGCAAAAAAAAATTAAAAAAATCATAAAAACCAAAAATATTTTATGTTTCTTGTTCAGTTCAGTGTCTCATTTTAAGTTTGGTGTCATGCATGCATTGTTTATTTGACCTTGGTTCTATTTCCAAGTCAGTAGTACAGGGAACTGAAGATTCAGAACATGCAGCAGAGGAATTACACAGAAAAAACTGGGCGTTCAAAATGCCTAGTGAAGAAGGACAGACTGGCGTTTAAACGCCAGCCAGGGTGCCTGGTTGGGCGTTTAACGCCCAAAAAGGTAGTGCATTGGGCGTTAAACGCCAGAATGTGCACCATTCTGGGCGTTTAACGCCAGGATGGCACAAGAGGGAAGATTCTGTTTTTAATGCAAATTTTTTTTTTCAAGTTTTCAAAGTTTTTCAAAATCAATTCTTTTTCAAATGAAATCTTTTCAATCAAATGTTTTCAAAATCAATTTCTTTCCTTTTTCAAAAATACTTGCTATCAATTAATGATTTGATTCAACAATTCAAGTATGTTGCCTTTTCTGTTGAGAAAGGTTTAATATTTGAATCATATCTTTTCTTGTTAGCCAAGTCATTATTTTTAAAATCAAATCTTTTTAAATTGTTTTTCAAATAATATCTTCTCAATCACATCTTTTTAAAACCATAACTTTTCAATCATATTTTCTTAATCATATCTTTTTCAAAATAGTTTTCAATCATATCTTTTTGATTTCTAATTTCAAATCTTTTTCAAAAATCACTTGATTTCTTTTCCATTCTTAGTTTTCGAAAATCAATTAGTGTTTTTCAAAAATTTTTTAAAATATTTTACTTAATTTTCGAAAATTTCTTCCCCTCTTCTCATATCCTTCTATTTATGGACTAGCACTATTCTTCAATGAACAATTCGAACTCCATCTCTCTTGATAAGTTCGAATTCTTCTCTTCTTCCTTCTATTTTTCTTTTCCTCTGACACCTCAAGGAATCTCTATACTGTGACATAGAGGATTCCATATTTTCTTGTTCTCTTCTCTTTCATATGAGCAGGAGCAAAGACAAAAGCATTCTTGTTGAGGCTGACCCTAAACCTGAAAGGACCTTGAAGCGAAAGCTAAGAGAAGCTAAGGCACAACTCTCTGTAGAGGACCTAACAGAAATCTTCAAAGAAGAAGAACCCATGGCAGCCGAAAACAACAACAATGCCAACAATGCAAGGAAGGTGCTGGGTGACTTTACTGCACCTACTCCCGACTTCTATGGGAGAAGCATCTCTATCCCTGCCATTGGAGCAAAAAACTTTGAGCTTAAGCCTCAATTAGTTTCTCTAATGCAACAGAATTGCAAGTTCCATGGACTTCCGTTGGAAGATCCTCATCAGTTTTTAGCTGAGTTCTTGCAAATCTGTGACACTGTCAAGACTAATGGGGTTGACCCTGAGGTCCACAGACTTATGCTATTCCCTTTTGCTGTAAGAGACAGAGCTAGGATATGGTTGGACTCACAACCTAAAGAAAGCCTGAACTCTTGGGAAAAGCTAGTCAATGCCTTCTTGGCAAAGTTCTTTCCACCTCAAAAATTTAGTAAGCTTATAGTGTAAGTCCAAACCTTCAGACAGAAAGAAGGTGAATCCCTCTATGAAGCTTGGGAAAGATACAAACAATTAATCAGAAAATGTCCTTCTGACATGCTTTCTGAATGGAGCATCATAGGTATTTTCTATGATGGTCTCTCTGAACTGTCCAAGATGTCTTTGGATAGCTCTGCTGGAGGATCTCTTCATCTGAAGAAGACGCCTACAGAAGCTCAAGAGCTCATTGAAATGGTTGCAAATAACCAATTCATGTATACTTCTGAAAGTAATCCTGTGAACAATGGGACAAGTCAGAAGAAAGGAGTTCTTGAGATTGATACTCTGAATGCCATACTGGCTCAGAATAAGATATTGACTCAGTAAGTCAATTTGATTTCTCAAAGTCTGTCTAGAATGCAAGCTGCACCAGGTAGTACTAAGGATGCTTCATATGAAGAAGAAGCTTATGATCCTGAGAACCCTTCAATGGAAGAGGTGAATTACATGGGAGAACCCCATGGAAAACACCTATAATTCTTCATGGAGAAGAAATCATCCAAAATTCTCATGGAAGGATCAAGAGAGACCTCAACAAGGTTTCAAGAACAATAATGGTGGAAGAAACAGGTTTAGCAATGGCAAGCCTTTTCCATCATCTTCTCAGCAACAGACAGAGAATTCTAAGCAGAGCCACTCTGACTTAGCAACCATGGTCTCTGATATAATCAAAACCACTCAAAGTTTCTTGACTGAAACAAGGTCCTCCATTAGGAATTTGGAGGCACAAGTGGGACAGCTGAGCAAGAAAGTTACTAAACTCCCTCCTAGTACTCTTCCAAGCAATACAGAAGAAAATCCAAAAGGAGAGTGCAAGGCCATCAACATGGCCGAACTTGAAGAGGATGAAGAGGCAGTGAACGCCACTGAGGAAGACCTCAATGGGCGTGCACTGGCCTCCACTGAGTTCCCCAATGAGGAACCATGGGAATCTGAGGCTCAAAATGAGACCATAGAGATTCCATTAGACTTACTTCTGCCATTCATGAGCTCTGATGAGTATTCTTCCTCTGAATAGGATGAGTATGTCAGTGAAGAGCAAGTTGCTAAATACCTTGGAGCAATCATGAAGCTAAATGACAAGTTATTTGGTAATGAGACTTGGGAGAATGAACCTCCTTTGCTCACCAAAGAACTGGATGACTTGTCTAGGCAGAAATTACCTCAAAAGAGACAAGATCCTGGGAAGTTTTCAATACCTTGTATCATAGGCACCATGACCTTCAAGAAGGCTCTGTGTGACCTAGGGTCAAGTGTAAACCTCATGCCTCTCTCTATAATGGAGAAGCTAGGGATCTCTGAGGTACAAGCTGCAAGAATCTCACTAGAGATGGTAGACAATTCAAAGAAACAAGCCTATGGACTTGTAGAGAATGTTCTGGTAAAAGTTAAAGACCATTACATCCCTATTGATTTTATAGTCCTAGAGACTGGGAAGTGCATGGATGAATTCATCATCCTTGGCAGACCCTTCCTAGCCACAGCAAAGGCTGTGATTGATGTTGATAGAGGTGAACTGATCATTTCAAGTGAATGAGGAATCCTTTGTGTTTAAGGCTCAAGGATATCCCTCTGTCACCATGGAGAGGAAGCATGAAGAGCTTCTCTCAAAATAGAGTCAAACAGAGCCCCCACAGTCAAACTCTAAGTTTGATGTTGGGAGGCCACAACCAAACTCTAAGTTTGGTGTTGAAACCCCACATTCAAACTCTAAGTTTGGTGTTGGGAGGTTCCAACATTGCTCTGAGCATCTGTGAGGCTCCATGAGAGCCCTCTGTCAAGCTACTGACAGTAAAGAAGCGCTTGTTGGGAGGCAACCCAATGTTATATTTTACATATTTTCCTTTGTTATTTTATGTTTTCTGTAGGTTGATGATCATGAGAAGTCACAAAATCAATTGAAAAAGCAAAAACAGAATGAAAAACAGGAAGAAAAATAGCACACCCTGGAGGAAGAACCTACTGGCGTTTAAACGCCAGTAAGGCTAGCAGATGGGCGTTTAACGCCCAGTCTGGCACCATTCTGGGCGTTTAACGCCAGAAAGGGGCACCAGACTGGCGTTAAACGCCAGATATGGGCAAGCACTTGGCGTTAAACGCCAGAAAATGGGCACCAGCCCGGCGTTTAACGCCATAATTGGCTCAAAACGCATTTTTGCATGCCATTTGGTGCAGGGATGACTTTTCCTTGATACCTGAGGATCTGTGGACCCCACAAGATCCCCACCTACCCCACCACCCTCTCTCTTCTTCTTCACCCATTCACCAATCCCTCAACACCTCTCCCCAAAAACCTTCACCTATCAAATCCCATCTTTCTCTTCACCACTCACATCCATCCTTCATAAAACCCCCCTACCTACCATTCAAAATTCAAACCACTTCCCTCCCAAACCCACCCATAATGCCGAACCCTAACCTCCCCTCACCCCTATATAAACCCATCTCACTCCTTCATTTCACACACCCTAAACACTACTTCTTCCCCCTTTGGCCGAACCACATAGCCTCCTCCATCTCCTCCATTTTCTTCTTCTTCTACTCTATTCTTTCTTCTTTTGCTCGAGGACGAGCAAACCTTTTAAGTTTGGTGTGGTAAGAGCGTTGCTTTTTATTTTTCCATAACCATTTATGGCATCCAAGGCCGGAGAAACCTCTAGAAAGAGGAAAGGGAAGGCAAAAGCTTCCACTTCCGAGTCATGGGAGATGGAGAGATTCATCTCAAGGGTGCATCAAGACCACTTCTATGAAGTTGTGGCCTTGAAGAAGGTGATCCCCGAGGTCCCTTTCAAACTCAAAAAGAGTGAATATCCGGAGATTCGACATGAGATTCGAAGAAGAGGTTGGGAAGTTCTTACCAACCCCATTCAACAAGTCAGAATCTTAATGGTTCAAGAGTTCTATGCCAATGCATGGATCACCAAGAACCATGATCAAAGTGTGAACCCGGATTCAAAGAATTGGCTTACAATGGTTCGGGGGAAATACTTAGATTTTAGTCCGAAAAATGTGAGGTTGGCATTTGATGAGCGGATAATTTGTACGCTTTTTGGCATTGTTTTTAGTAGTTTTAGTTGAGTTCTTAGTATATTTTTATTAGTTTTTAGTTAAAATTCACTTTTCTGGACTTTACTATGAGTTTGTGTGTTTTTTCTGTATTTCAAGTATTTTCTGGCTGAAATTGAGGGATCTGAGCAAAAATCTGATTCAGAGACTGAAAAGGACTGCAGATGCTGTTGGATTCTGACCTCCCTGCACTCGAAGTGGATTTTCTGGAGCTACAGAAGCCCAATTGGCGCGCTCTCAATGGCGTTGGAAAGTAGACATCCTGGGATTTCCAGCAATATATGATAGTCCATACTTTGCCCAAGATTTGATGGCCCAAACCGGCGTTCAAAGTCACCTCAAGAAATTCCAGCGTTAAACGCCGGAACTGGCACCTAATGGGAGTTAAACGCCCAACTGGCATAAAAGCTGGCGTTTACTCCAAGAGGAGTCTCTACACAAAAATGCTTCATTGCTCAGGCCAAGCACACACCAAGTGGGCCCG